>NW_024420375.1:3813074-3829208 GCF_014898765.1 Herpailurus yagouaroundi | reverse complement strand
CTCTCCCCTGCTCACACTCTGTCCCCCCTCTCTCTAAAAAATAAACATTAGGGGCGCCTGGGTGGCGCAGTCGGGTTGAGCGTCCGACTTCAGCCAGGTCACGATCTCGCGGTCCGTGAGTTCGAGCCCCGCGTCGGGCTCTGGGCTGATGGCTCGGAGCCTGGAGCCTGTTTCCGATTCTGTGTCTCCCTCTCTCTCTGCCCCTCCCCCGTTCATGCTCTGTCTCTCTCTGTCCCAAAAATAAATAAACGTTGAAAAATAAAAAAAAAAATTAAAAAAAATTAAAAATGGGTGAAAGATCTGAATAGACATTTCTTCAACGAACATATGCAAATCGCCAATGAACACATGAAAAGATGCTTGACATCTTTTTTTAATGTTTATTTATTTTGAGAAAGAAAGAGTAGGAGGGGAGGGGCAGAGAGAGAGAAACCGAGAATCTCAAGCAGGCTCTGCACTGTCAGTGTACAGCTCAAGGTGACAAGGTCCTCAATCTCATGAATCCATGAGACCTCCACCTGAACCGAAATCAAGAGTCGGATGCTTAACCAACTGAGCCACCCAGGCACCCCAAATGCTTAACATCTTTAGTCACCTGGGAAATGCAAGCCAAAACCACAATGAGATCCCACATTGCACCCAACTAGGATGGCTAGAATCAAATGTGGAGTAATTGCAACCCTCATACTCTGCTGGAGGGAATGTCAAATGATGTAGCCACTGTGAAAGACAGGCTGCATCTCCTCCACTAATGAAACATAGAGTTACTACATGACCCAAGAAAACTGAAAACCGAAAACCTTTGTCCACACAAAAACTCGTACATGAGTGCTTACAGCAATATATTAGGCATAATAGCCAAAATATGGAAACAACCCAAGTGTCCATCAATGGATGAATGGATAAACAAAATGTGGTATATGTGCACAATGGAACATCATTTAGCAGCAAAAAAGAATGAAGCTCTGCTACATCTTGCAACATGGATGAACCTTGAAAACATTATACTCAGTGAAAAGAACCCAGACACAAAATATATAGTATCACACATTGTATGATTCTATTGATATGACATGTCCAGAATAAGCAATCCATAGAGACAGAGAGTAGATTAGTGGTTACCAGTGGTTGTGGGTTGGGAAGGATAATGCAAATGTTCTGAAATTAGATAGTGGTGATGGTTGCACATATCTGGGAATATACTAAGAACCATTGAACTGTATGCTTTAAATAGGTGAATTGTACAGCAATTATATCTCAATAAAGCTGCTGTTAAAGAAAAAAGCATATCATATCCCATTGCTCTCCAGCATATCCCCCCATTGCTTCTCATCACACTACACTAAAATGCAAAGTCTTTACCATGATCTAGCCTCTGGCCTTCTCTTTAAAACCCTTTACTGAATCCATACTATATAGTCACGCATTAGGTAAGCCCTGTACATACATTATCTCTAACTCCTACAACAAACGTTCATCTTAAAAATGAGATTGAGGGGCGCCTGGGTGGCGCAGTCGGTTAAGCGTCCGACTTCAGCCAGGTCACGATCTCGCGGTCCGGGAGTTCGAGCCCCGCGTCAGGCTCTGGGCTGATGGCTCAGAGCCTGGAGCCTGTTTCCGATTCTGTGTCTCCCTCTCTCTCTGCCCCTCCCCCGTTCATGCTCTGTCTCTCTCTGTCCCAAAAATAAATAAACGTTGAAAACAAAATTTTAAAAAAAATGAGATTGAGTGCTCTGGAAACTGTCCAGGCCACACAGCTAATAAGCAATAGCCTTACTCTTAAATTCTGTTCTCTCTGACAGTTAATTTCTCAGCCCAGCCTGAAGAAACAGATATGACTTTTGTCACTTCTTTTTTTAATTTTAATTTATTTTTTTAATTTACACCAAGTTAGTTAGCATATAGTGCAACAATGATTTCAGGAATAGATTCCTTAATGCCCCTTACCCATTTAGCCCATTCCCCCTCCCACAACCCCTCCAGTAGCCCTCTGTTTGTTCCAGATATGATTTTTAAATCACATAACTTCAGTGATCCCAGTGGGCAGTGGGATTGCTAACACTGGGCTCAATATAAATAGTGCTTGGACTGCCAAGGCAGTCGACAGAGTCATATGGCGGTTTTCTGGGTGCTACTTCTGGCCCAGAAAGCAGTGAGGGTTGAGAAAGTCTGTGGTTCTTTTCTTTTCTTTTCTTTTTTCTTTTCTTTTCTTTTCTTAAGTTTATTTATTTATTTTGAGAGAGAGAGAGAGAGAGAGAGAGAGAGAGAGAGAAAGCACGAGTTGCGTAGGGGCAGAGAGGGAGAAGAGAGAGAATCCCAAGCAAGCTCTGCACTGCCAGGGCAGAGCCGATGTAGCGTTCGAATTCACAAACCATGAAATCATGATCTGAGCTGAAATCAGAGTTACATGATTGACTGACCTCTGTGGCCATGGATGGGCATGTTACTAACCCACTGAGAGCCTCTGTTTTTTTTTTTTTAATCTTCCAGAGAGTGGAAAAAATAGCATCTACCTTACACTGTTGATTAAATGGGAATGGAGATGTTCAAGTGACAGCAAATTTTACTCCCTTACTCAAAACTGCACAAGACCTGATATGTGTATGAAGTGTGGAGAGTCCTCACTGGGTCTCCTGAGTGCAGATGGACTGGATCCCATTTGTGCTCCTTGGTGAGTGTGCTGGGATGAGGGTGCACCCTGCTGGGTCCTGGGTTGGTGATCTTTCAGGTGGGTGAGTTCTCTTTATTAGGCCCTTCTTATTCAGCTAGGCCTCAGCCACGCTGACAGCTGCCTAACACAAGCAAACTGGCATACAACAGGGTGGCAATAATCTCACAACAGTAGCCTTTTCGGGTCTAGATTAAAAAGAGGGCAAAGGGCTTCAGCGCTATTTATTTTTTTATTTTTATTTTTTTTTAATATATGAAATTTATTGTCAACTTGGTTTCCATACAACACCCAGTGCTCATCCCAAAAGATGCCCTCTTCAATACCCATCACCCACCCCCCCATCAACCTTCAGTTTGTTCTCATTTTTTAAGAGTCTCTTATGCTTTGGCTCTCTCCCACTCTAACCTCTCTCTCTTTTTTTTCCTTCCCCTCCCCCATGGGTTCCTGTTAAGTTTCTCAGGATCCACATAAGAGTGAAAACATATGGTATCTGTCTTTCTCTGTATGGCTTATTTCACTTAGCATAACACTCTCCAGTTCCGTCCATGTCAGTGCTATTTATTTAATACTAACCGGCAATTTCAAAAGAAGCAACAGATTTTGCTATGTATTAAGAAAAACCTAGGGGCCCCTGGGTAGCTCAGTTGGTTAAGCGTCCAACTTCGGCTCGGGTCATGACCTCACAGTTCGTGAGTTCCAGCCCCACATTGGGCTCACTGCTGTTAGCCTGTCAGTGTAGAGCCCCCTTCAGATCCTCTGTCCCCCTCTCTCTGCCCCTCCCCACTCATGCTCTCCCAATAAATAAATAAAAATTATAAAAAGAAAAGAAAAGAAAAAAAGAAAAGAAAAGCCAAGAACTTGGGGAACAATGGTCCAGCATCATGGGACATAGCCTGCTTTTTCCAGTAGGCCCAAGACACCTCACAGCAGCCTCCTAAACTCTGCAACTTCCAAGGTTCACGATGCATTTCCCAGATTTGTAGGGTAGGAAGCAGAAAACCTGACTGAGGCTGCTTTCTCTTCCTATTCTCCCTTCCTTACTCTTAGAGTATCCACTGCTTTTGCCCCTTTTCTCTGTTGTTTTAAGCCCCTCAACCTCTCTGTTTCCCACTCCAAAGGCCAGCATTTCCTGAGTTTGAGCAGCCCTTCAGAATATCTGAAAGGAAGAGAGAAACTGGAAGGGAGAGCAGAGTCCCTCTGAGGAGTGGCGGATTTGTTGCTCATTCTATCTGGGGCACTTGGGCTCCCCCGCTGCCGGGAATCTTGCCTGGGTTGGTGTGCACCTTATTGCAAGGCTTCTCTTCCACTCCTGCTTGGACTCCTTGAAGGCAAAAAGCAAGTATGGAAGATCCTCAAAAAATTAAAAATAGAACTACCACATGATTCAGCAATTCCACTTCTGGGAATATATCCAAGGGAAACAAAAACATTAAGCAAAGAGATATCTGCACCCCCCCCCCCGTTCATAGCAGCATTATTTACAGCAGTTGAGACATGGAAACAACCTAAGTGTCCATCAGTGGATGCATGGGTAAGGAAGTTGTGAGATACATACATGATGGAATATTATTCAGCCGTAGGAAAAAAAACCCAATGAAATCCTACCATTTGTTACAAAACAGATGGACTTTGAGTGTATTATGCTAAGTGAAATATGTGAGACAGAGAAAGACCACTTATATGTAGAATCTAATAACAAAAACAAAAATAAACTCATAGAAACAGAGATGAGAGTTGTTACCAGAGGTGGGGATAGAGGGTGGAAATTGGAGGAAGGTGCTCAAAAGGCACAAACTTATTTACACAAGTTAGTACTAGGGATGGAATGTACAACATGGTGACTATGGCTACCGCTGCTCTGTGATCTAGAGGACAGTTGTAAAGAGTAAATCCTAAGAGTTCACATCACAAGGAAGATATTTTTCCCCTTTCTTCTTTTCTTCTTTCTTTTCTTTTTATTGTATGTATATGAGAAGATGGATGTTAGCTCAACATACTGTGGTAATCATTTCACAATATATGTAACTCAAACCATCATGTTGTATGCCTTAAACTTATACAGTGAAGGGGGGGGGGGTCGGGGTGGCTCAGTCGGTTGAGCATTTGACTCTTGATTTTGGCTCAGGTCATGATCCCAGGGTTGTGGGATCAAGCCCATATTGGGCTCCCTGCCATGTGAAGCCTGCTTGGGATTCTCTCTCTCTCTCTCTCTCTCTCTCTCTCTCTCTCTCCCTCTGTCCCTCTCCCCTACTCGTGCTCTCTCTCTCTCTAAAATAAAAACAAAACACCCACAAAACAAACAACTTACATAGTGTGGTATGTCAATTATTCCTCAATAAAACTAGAAAAAAATGTTTCAGAAATGAATGATTTATACCGTCGCTGGATAATCAGAATAGGGCATGGTCCTTGCACTCATAAAAAAAGAGGGGGATAAAAAGCAAAAAGCAAGTGTAATATGGCCATGCTTTCCTCAGGGCCTGGCACAGAGTAGGAACTCAGTAAAAGAATTTTAATTAAGTGAGTAAATAAGTGCATGAGTGAGGGCCTGGCTTTGTGTTGCAGCTTAATGATCCCTTGACTTTGCAGCAGAGACCACAAGTAGAGCATAAGATTCCAATCCCATGTCCGTACTTACAGTGTGACCTTGGACAAGTCACCCCACTGACCTAAGACTCAGTCTCCCTACTTATAAAATTGAGATAATAACATCTGGCAGGGTTGCTTTGAGGATTGAACGTGAGTGTGTCAAGAACTTTGCACAGAGCCTGGCACACAGTGCCAGTCAAGAGCAGCTATTGTTATTTTTCTTCAATTCTCCCACCTTCTCCTACTGCCAAGAAGTCGGGGCACTCCTCTTGTGGCTGAGTGGGAGGCTCACTTGCATACTCAGTGCTAGATCTCTGGTCAGGACGTCCTCTTCCTGGTTAGCTTCCTTTCCCACATATCAATCATGACCTTGGTCTGCATCACCACAGGCAGGTCCCCTGATGGCCACCCCCAGCCACTCTGCACAGGCCCACCCAGGTGGGATGGGCTGATCCTTAGCTGGCCCTCATCCCCCCTCTCCTTCTCCTTGGCAGAGCCAAGGGTGAGGAGTGAACTCACAAATTGTTTTCCACTATTCTGAAAGCTCTCAGTCCCCAAACATTGCACATAACCTCCTCGGCCAAGTTACTTTCCTAATCCTGGTTGCCATAACAACATGACTTAATGAAGGAGCAATTTTTTTTCTTAAAATAATTCGACCCGTTTCCATATCAACATGGGTTTATTTTGGTTCCACACTCAGCAAGGGCTTGGTAGCCAGCACCTGGTAGCCCCTTCTGCACCTCGGAAGGGACTTAGGTTTCCAGGGGGCCATTTGAGAAGTGGCACAGGGATTGTGGTGGCCACACGTGCTGAAGAGTCCATGCCCTCAGTGAGGTGAACAACAAACAGAGCATGGGTATCTCAGAAGTTCCTCCTTGGGGGTGAGAGGATTGAGGGAAGAAGGAAGGGATACGACTGTTCAACATCCTGTCCAAAGTCTAAGGCCTATATAAAGTCTCTGTTCCTGGGCCTCCCTCATGGGAGCACAGGCCAGGAGGGAGTCCCAGGGCTGGACCTCTGCGTTGGGCAGCTTGCAGGAGTGGGTGACAGGAGGGGGCAGAGCTGTGCAACCTGCCTCATAAATGATTCTATCTGCACCTAAGCCAGCTGGATGTGACTAGATTCCTTAACAGATCTACTCATTCAACAGACATTACTGAGTACCCACTGGAAGTGCCTCAGGGAGTCTGGTGAGGAGCCGGAGCAGTCTCAGAGGCTGCCCTCCAAGCCAGTGCTTCTCAATCTTTTTGTGCCAACGAATCCCCTGGGGATCTTGTTAAAATGCAGGTTCGAATCAGTGGGTGAGGAGAGGGCCGTGTGCTGTGATATAGCTTCCAGGTGCTGCTGTTACTGCTGGTTCTCAGACCACACCCTCAATAGCGAGAAGCTGTCGGAGAAATACACTGGGGCCAGAGGGAGGCATTTTGCCTCTCTGTTCCCAGCATCCTCTAGGGGACACTCAATCCTGTGGGTTTCAGTTAAATGTCCCACTGGGGTGGAATGACTTTTTCACTGAGGTAAACTCTGCTTTGCTTTCTGAGGTACTTCTCTAAATCTGTGGGGTTTTAATTAATTAATTAATTTAATTTTTTTAATGTTTATTTTTGAGAGGGGGACAGAGAGAGAGGCAGACAGATTCTGAAGCAGGCTCCAGGCTCTGAGTCAGCACAGAGCCTGATACGGGGTCCGAACTCACAAGCCATGAGATCATGACCTGAGCCAAAGTCAGATGCCTAACCCACTGAACCACACAGGTAGCCAGCCCTCTGTGGGGTTTTTAACAAATAAGAATGAAGAAGTGGGGCGACCTGGGTAGTTAACCCCAGCAGAGAGTCCACCTGAATGGCTTCAGTTCTTCCTGGGGAAGCCCAAGTCAGCCATCTGAAAGAGTACATGGAAGGATAGAGCCCTAGACATTCTCAATTAAGATCCTGTTTGGATGCACACTGTGGAGCAATGTATTGTAGGGGAGCCAGCATAAATCAGAAGTCAAATCCCGGTGTGACCCTGGGAAAGTCATGTTGCCTTGATGAGCCTCAGTGTCCTCATTTATAAAAAGGTGTAAGAGTGGTGTCTATTTCCCAAGACAATTTGACAATCCAGTGAGTGACTTTGTGGGAAAAGCCCTCTGCCTGGCACATAGTGAGTACTGCCTGAAGCCTTGCTGTACTTATAGCTAAATTTGGGATGGTTGTACTGTGCCAGGGTGTCAGGAGGGAAGCTAGGGAGCTTCTCAAGAAGCCAATTGCCTTAACCTACAGAATGGGAGAAGATAATTTGCAAATGACATATTGGGTAAAGGGCTAGTATCCAAAATCTATAAAGAACTTATCAAACTCAACATCCCCAAAACAAACAATCCAGTTAAGAAATGGGCAGAAGACATGAACAGACATTTCTCTAAAGAAGACATCCAGATGGCCAACAGACACATGAACAAATGCTCCACATCACTCATCATCAGGGAAATACAAATCAAAACCACAATGAGATACCACCTCACATCTATCAAGAATGGCTAAAAATAACAACTCAGGAAAAAAACAGATGTTGGCAAGGATGTGGAGAAAGGGGAACCCTCTTGCACTGTTGGTGGAGCAGCCACTCAGGAAAACAGTATGGAGGTTCCTCAAAAAGTTAAAAATAGAACTACCCTACAACCCAGCAATTGTACTACTAGGTATTTACCCAAAGGATATAAAAATACTGATTTGAAAGGGCACATGCACCCCAATGTTGATAGCAGCATTATCAACAATAGCTAAAATATGGAAAGAGCCAAAATGTCCATTGATTGATGAATGGAGAAAGAAGATGTGGTATATATATACAATGGAGTATTATTCACCCATCATAAAGAATCTTGCCATTTGCAATGATGTGGATGGAACTAGGGTGTATTATGCTGAGTGAAGTAAGTCAGAGAACAACAAATAAATGATTTCACTTATATGTGGAATTTAAGAAGCAAAACAGATGAACATAGGGGAAGGGAAGAAAAAATAAAACAAGATTAAACAGAAAAGGAGGCAAACCATAAGAGAATCTTAACTATACAAAACAAACTGAGGGTTGCTGGAGGGGAGGTGGGTGGGGGGATGGGTTAAATGGGTGATGGATATTAAGGAGGGCACTTGTGATGAGCACTGGGGGTTGTATGTAAGTGATGAATCACTAAATTCTCCTGAAAACAATACTACACTATATGTTAACTTGAATTTAAATAAAATATTGGAATGGGGCTCTTGGGCGGCTCAGTTGGTTAAGTGTCTGACTCTTGATTTCAACTCAGGTCATGATCTCACAGTTCATGAGTTTGAGTTCGTGAGTTTGAGCCCCACGTAAGGCTCAGCACTGACAGCACAGAGCCTTCTTGGGATTCTCTCTCTCCCTCCCTCTCTCTCTCTCCCTCCCTCAAAATAAATACACTTTAAAAACAAATAAATTAATTAATTAAATTTTGGGAGAAAAAAATAATTATGAGAGCTCCCCCAACCCCCCAAAGTAGCCAGTTGCCTTGTGGACAGACAGTAGGTTGGCTGTCTTTGGGAGATTAGAGTGTGCTAATGGATGGGCAAGTGCAAATGTCACAGAACCCTGAACAAAGGGCAGCTACTTCTGTGACCAGGATCACAGAGCTCACCAGTGTGTCATGGTGTGCAGCTGTTCCCACCCATTGTGAAGAATCACAGGACCTGTCAATATGACCTCCTGCATACCTCTTGAATCCATCCCTTCCTCCACTCACTGGCACCTCCCAAAATCAAAGCCCCATTATTTCTCACCTAAACAGTTTTGAGAACCTCCTGCCTGCCTTTCCTGCCTCAGATCTTGCTCTCCACTGGGCCACCAGAGTCATCATGTAGTCATACAAGTCAAATCAGCTCATGCCTCTGCCTCAAAACCTCTAGGATAAAATGATACTTCCTCAGCTTGGCTTAAAAGTCCTCTTCAATCTGGCCTCCACCCCTCTCTGCTTCACATATGTCACTCATTTCCTTTAGAAGCACCATTCTTTGGCCCCTATTATTCCTTTGCCCCTGCCTTCCTCCACCCCTTGTCTCTTCCTCCACCCCTGCCTTCTTCCACCCAACAGAAGTCTCTCTGCCCTCCTAGAATCTCTGTACTTTTCCCAACTTCTCTTGACCATATTTGTCGATCCTTCTCCCAAGGCCTCACAGCTCTGTCTTTTTTGTCTGTTGGTACACATGGGTCTGCAATGTCTTGCTTGGGGGGGTCCAAGTCCCATACTTGATGGTGAGTAGTGAAAGGCAGAGGAGGCAGCCCTGTAAGTAGAGCCATAACATCGTCCATCAACTCAGCCCCAGCATGCAGCTTCGCTGAGTCTTGCACTCATGAACCCTGACATGACAAGGCCCAGGCTAAGGAAAGAGGCAGGCTGAATGAAGCCTGAGGTGAACTGGGGAGCCCCATGCCCACCCACAAGGGGGCAGCACTCCTCAATATTAGCTGCCATGTCCATTGTGGTCAGACCTTCAGATTTTTTTTAAAAGTGAATTGGCAACTAACTTAAATTATTTTTAAAAACTATTTAGAACAATAACAACAACTGGCCTTCAGGCCACACTTGATCTTTTTGGCCTATCATTTTTGCAAACCCAGAGCTTATTTTTTTGTGGAATAAACGAAGGAAGGAAGGAATTTTTCAAGGTTCAAGTTTCCTACAGCTTCACTAAATTTCACAGTTTGGGGAGGGTTTATGCCTGATCAGTTCAGTAGCTTTATTTTGTTTGCTTTTTTGGTATAAGGACATGAAAGTCAAAATAAAAAGTCAAGTTTTTACATTTCTCTCTCTCAGAATGAAGCCCAACCCCCTTTTACTTGGCAGCTCTATCAGTATCACTTCCTGGGGAGCCTGCATGCCCTGTGAGCAGTGCTCCAAACTCAATTGTGGTGACATCCCTTCTTTGAGATGTGGGTCGCCCCCGAAGGAAGGAAGGGATGGAGAGGCCACAGAACCTATTTCTGTAGTGTTTGGTTTGCTTAGTTTGCTAACCTCTTAAAAACAAACTGCAGAGGATGGTAATGGCTCAGCTCCCTCCAACCCCCCACCCCCACCCTATCCCACCCAGCTTAGTCCCAAATGGAAAATCGTGGAGGAGATACTGAGAACTCTGAATTTCAGGCACCAAGGACTCAAATTCCTTTTAGGCCCTGACTCCCTGTCCCTGGGACTCCTATAACAGGCTGTGGGTTTTCTCAGAGGCCTGCAACAGGGGGCAGCCAGTTGTACTTTCTGCAGGGCTGGAACAACAGACCTTGAGCTGCCTGACACCCCTATTCAGGACCAAGGCACTCATTCCCCCAGCTGCCAGAGGTGTTGGCTAATGGCTCACAGTTGGGTTCCCTCCAAGGCAATATCCCTTCCCTGGAGGGCAGCTTGCATCCAAAGACTAGTCAATAGATGGGGAGGGTGGAGAATGTTGGGAGGAGAAAGGCCCAGCTGCCTAGACTCAGATGGAGCCATCTGAAAGACCATCCCAACTCAGAGCTCCCCGTGGCATCTGTTGAAGTCTTCACTGCAAGTGTATTTCAGTTCAACTCTTGACTTTGGCCAACCCTGCTTCCATTACTCCCTCATAGGTGCTGTTCTAGAAGGCAGTCCCCAACAAACCTGCATGCAAATCTCTGTCTCAGATTCTGTTTCCTGGAGAAGTCAGCCTATGGCAGCCCCTTGCCTTGGCCTCTCTTCTCTCACTGCCCTTTCTCCCTTGGTGACTGCAATCACTCCAAATGCTTCCATGATCATCTTGAAAGATAACCCCCACGTTTTTCCTGTTGCCATGACCACTTTCCCAGTCTGCCCTCTTGCATTTCCAAGAGGCGGGTGGACAACTTCACCTGGATGTCCATCTTTTTTTAGTCTTAATTTTAATGTTTATTATTTTTTTAAAGTTTATTTATTTTGAGAGAGAAATGGAGTGTGCAAGTGGGAGAGGGGCAGAGAGAGAGAGACACAGAATCCCAAGCAGGCTGCCAGGGCAGAGCCCAATACGGGTATTGAACCCATGAACGGTGAGATCATGACCTGAGCAGAAATCAAGAGTCAGATGCTCAACCGACTGAGCCACCCAGATGCCCCCTAATTTTAATATGTTTAAAGCAGAACCCTCTCCCACTACCCTAATCAGCCTTTCCTCCTGATTTCTCTATTTCTATTAATGCCACTTCCATCTCTAGAATCCCTGGCTGGAAACCTCAGCATCACTTGGGCAGCCTCCTGCTTAGAAACCTTTTGCATCCCCTTCATGCCTATGAGCACAAGTCCATGCTGCCTCTTTTTGCATTCCAGGCCTTCCCTGTTGACCCCAATCAGACTGATTTCGTGCCAACTCTAATCCAAGAGTTCTTAACATATTTATAGCTTGGAATCCTTTGGGAGTCTGAGGAGACCTATGGACCCCTTCTTGGAAAGTTTTTGTAAGCATAAAATAAGACACATATGGTTACAAAGGAAGTCAATTATACTTAAAGACAGTTATTAATATATGTTTTAAAATTGATAATACTGTAACATATGTTTCATTATTAGCACATAAGTAACATGATCTAGTGGTGGGTCCAGTAACTACCATACTTTTGAAGTAGTCATGAGTGTAATGACACTTCAAGATATCTGCAGCAATGGTAATTAAACACAAAACTTTCTGTGATTCCAATTGGAAACAAAGTCACAGGTACTGGTAATACTACTGTGGTGTGTTGCCTGCATTCATAATGGAAGGAAAGGTGAAATTAACGAAGATATAGTTGTCATTTTTTCCCTATCCAAGTATACAGATTCCTAGTCAAGCATCTTTGTGCTATGGGGAGCCTACACTATAGCTCAATTTGGAGATTTGCCTTTCCCTGAACAACTTTCAGGCATCCTGGTTGACACTGGGAAACTGACACTTGGGCACTGGGCTGAGTTGGCCACACTCTCCATGTGGACTCTCTGGTCCAGGCTGGCCAGGGCTTGGGGCCCTGAACAGAGTGGCTCACTGCCCACCAGGGGCAGAAACCCCATTTGGTCAGCTCCTGGGGGATGTCTTCCCTGGCTTTTCTTTTCTCAGGTCCCAGACCCTGTCCATGTAACTATACATGAGTCTACTGGCCCATCCAGGATTACCCAGGCACCAGGCTCATGGGGTAGCTCATGGCTGTCAAGCCAACACGTAGTTATGGAGCCTTAACAGCAAGGACTCATTCAGCTCTCAAGCTGACAGGATGCACCCTACCCTTACCTTGCTGCTAAACATCCTGCAATGTGTGGGACAGACTTGTACAATGAAGAATTGTCCTGCACAAAATGGCAATCATGCCCTCAGTAGGAAACACCGAGTAGGCACTCTATAAATGTTTACTTAGTGTTTCACCATTCTTTGTTGGCCTGGGATGCCACTATCCAAGGCATGGCCCATCAATGGCCATTTCTCTTGACTCCTCCCATCCCCCTCTGGCCTGCAGTCCCAGTGACCTGTGCAACTAGGGCTGGGATTGAGTAGCAGATATATAGGATGGTGAGAGGGGTCCCTCCTCCTCTGGGCCATTGTGGCTATCAGTTCCAAATTGGAGCTTTGTCAGATCTGAATCTTTTCTGGGTCAAGAGGAGTTGGGCTTAACAGCTGCCACTAGGAAGAAAAAAGGTGACAGGCAGCTGTTTTCAGTTTCCTCCAAGTGCCTGGTGGCTCTGTCTATGGGAAGGAAGACTTACCCCAGGCCATCTCTGCCTTAGAACTTGAGCTGGAGAGTGGGCACTCCCATGCAGGTCAGGAGAAGGTGCCAACTCCTACTGTGCTCTTGTGGGTAAATCATTTCCAGGTAGGAGCTGCCACAAGTCATCCTGCTCCTCACCTCCTTTGCTTTCCACGAACCAGTCTAGTCTCTTAAAAATACCTGGTCCCCATTTCCCAGGCCAAACTGCTCCAGGAAATGCCTGCAGCTGTGACTGGTGGAGAACCAGCTGCTTCTGTTAGTTTAACCTGTATTCTGATGAAAGGGATTAGTCACTTATTGCTAAAATAATATTCTGACTTTCAAATTATATCTCTTAAAAATAATGAATACTTATATAGGACTACTTACTACAGTGCTTCATACTTTATAAAGCACTTTAGGTATTAGGTTGAACCATATAAAATTGCTGATATTCAGTTGTTTCAGGGCAATTTCATAGTGTTTAACCTAATACATTTTTTTTTGCATTTATTCCTTACCACAATCCCAGATGACATTTTAAGCTGCAGTTTACAGAACAGAGTACTAAATCTTGGACAGGTGAAATGACATAGATAGGAAATAGCAGGACTCTGAGACTTGAACCCAACTGCCATGCTCTTGATCCATGGATTCAGCCCAGAAGACCCTAAAAGCCATAATGTGAGGAGAGGCAAGGCTGTGAGACCACTCTCCCAGCCTATGCTCAGGAATCCCCCAGCTGGTTATACTCATCACCTTTTCTTAGTTAGTGGAGATTAGTGGGAGTCTAGGAGCCTGGAATAAGAAGGCACTGAAGTTATGATATAACAAATTTGAGTTTTGGAGCACTGGGAGTACATGGTACAGCAAAGACAATATATAGAACATGCCATTCCATTCATCCACCCATCCTCTCATCTGCCTGCCCATCCATCCATCCATCCATCCAAGAGAACTCTTTTGGGTAGACCCCACATATGTGTCAGGCTCTGCACTGAGTGCTGAGCTAACAACATTCAAGGAACAGTCCTAATCAGAGTACTTTCACCTTTTGGCCAGCTGGGGGAAAGGGGTAGAGCAGTAGAAGCTGGGGTGAGGCCACCATATGCATATGGGATGTTGATTTGCTGTAAAGCTGCTCTTTCTAGTCCTTTGCCTCTGGCCCAGGCTCCACTCACTGGGAGGCTCCAGATTACACAACCAGGCAGGAAGCAGCTGGGTTTTGCTTGGTGTTTCAGGAGTTTGATAACTGCTAAGGGTTTCCAGGCCACAGGCCTGGAGGAGGCAGTGGTAAGAATGAAAGAGAAATGTTGGTGCTCCACCCCTACACAACCAAAGGGAAACGGGGTGGGTTGGTAAAGAGGAGCTCCTTCCCATTGGACCTGAGTCCACTCTGAGCCTTTGGTCCAGCCCACTGCCATGGGTTTGGTTCTTGGGTTCATGGGTGGGAGAATGGTAGGCTGGGGTAGGGCTAGTTTGGAAATCAGTCAGGTGGTGGGCATGGGGCCACCACCTTTGCCCAGGGACAGCATGCTGCCCTTCAGGGGATAATCACATTTCTCAGCTTCCTGCCAACCTATGGTGAGCCCTCAAGCCTGCTGTGGAGTCCAAATGCTTCCCAAACCTGCCCTGGCTCAGGCCAGGCCAGAGATGGCTTCCCTGTTTCTAGTGCTCTCCAAGCACCTGCCTCCTCCCACACTGCCAGCACCCATTCAGGTGCTAACCCTCAACCTCACTCAAACCCCGATGTGAACCCCCTCGTAGTATGCAATTAGTGTGCCCATGCTCAGCATTCCATGTTCTAGGCTGCACTGCCATGCTGCCACCACTGCCACCAGAGACCATGGCAGCTCTGGGGCCACTGGTTAAGATCTCACAGTTGAGTAAGCCACGATGTGGGTTTCTCCCACCACACCCTCCCCAACCCCAGCACCAGGGCTTTCCTCAGAGTGTCATTGCCACACCACTGTGCTTTTGAAAAAAGGAAATGTGGCATTGGGTCTTGAGCACACTAAGAAGCTGTGAACAGAGGCACCACTGGAGGCAGAGAAAGGGGAACCTGCAACAGGCTCCAGATAATCACCTCCTAAGCACTCAGGGCCCTTTCCTTATCTCTGTGGCCAGCAGAGCTGAAGCCTATGAAGCCTATGATGGGTAGAGCAGTAGGGCCTTTTGTACTTGTGTCGGCTATTCTGCCATGTACCAGGCCAGTATGAAGTGAATTTACAGGGGTCCACACACCAAGGCCCTAAGAGGCCCTAGGAGTTGCCCTGAGTAATGAAGTTGAGGTTTTTGTCCCCAGCTTTTGTCCATCCCCAGCCACCACAGAGGTGGTGACACTTTTGGACTTCTGCCTGCTAGACCTCCACTGTCCAGTACAGTAGCCACCAGTCACATGGAAATTGGCTAGTCTGAATTGAAATGTGCTCTAAGCATAAAGCATATACTAGCAGCACCTGGGTGGTTCAGTCGGTTAATAGTCTGACTTCAGCTTAAGGTTAATGAGTTCAAGCCCCTGCATTGGGCTCTGTGCTGTCAGCGTGGAGCCTGCTTCAGATCATCTGTCTCCCTCTCTTTCTGGACCTCCGCTGCTCTCTCTCTCGCAACAAGAAACAAACATTTAAAAAAATGTGCACCAGATTTTCAATACTTAATATGAAACAAAGAAATGTAACATGCCTCATTGATAATTTTTAATATTGACTTCATGTCGAAACAGAATTTTTGGTATATTGGATTAAATGCAATATGTTATTAAAATTAATTTCATCTCGGGGCGCCTGGGTGGCGCAGTCGGTTAAGCATCCGACTTCAGCCAGGTCACGATCTCGCGGTCTCGCGGTCCGTGAGTTCGAGCCCCGCGTCGGGCTCTGGGCTGATGGCTCAGAGCCTGGAGCCTGTTTCCGATTCTGTGTCTCCCTCTCTCTCTGCCCCTCCCCTGTTCATGCTCTGTCTCTCTCTGTCCCAAAAATAAATAAATGTTGAAAAAAAAATTAAAAAACAATTAATTTCATCTCTTTCTTTTGACTTTTTACATGTGACTACTGGCAGTGGAGGATACTGGTGTCAAAATTGGCAAATTGGGGAAAGAAATAAAATACTCCCAAATTCATGTATATATGGCCATTTCTAAATGTATAATGTAGGTGTCCTATACATGTGTAATGTAT
>NW_024420375.1:3779330-3812674 GCF_014898765.1 Herpailurus yagouaroundi | reverse complement strand
ATACAACACCCAGTGCTCATCCCAAAAGGTGCCCTCCTCAATACCCAGTTCTCAACAGTCTCTTATGCTTTGGCTCTCTCCCACTCTAACCTCTTTTTTTTTTTTTTTCCTTCCCCTCCCCCATGGGTTCCTGTTAAGTTTCTCAGGATCCACATAAGAGTGAAACCATATGGTATCTGTCTTTCTCTGTATGGCTTATTTCACTTAGCATCACACTCTCCAGTTCCATCCACGTTGCTACAAAGGGCCATATTTCATTCTTTCTCATTGCCATGTAGTATTCCATTGTGTATATAAACCACAATTTCTTTATCCATTCATCAGTTGATGGACATTTAGGCCCTTTTCCACAATTTGGCTATTGTTGAGAATGCTGCTATAAACATTGGGGTACAAGTGCCCCTATGCATCAGTACTCCTGTGTCCCTTGGATAAATTCCTAGCAGTGCTATTGCTGGGTCATAGGGTAGGTCTATTTTTAATTTTCTGAGGAACCTCCACACTGCTTTCCAGAGCGGCTGCACCAATTTGCATTCTAAAGGTGGCATTTCAAAACCATATGGGCGGATGTGGCTACTGCTAGAAAATTCAATATCTCATTGGTGGCTCACATTTGTGGTTCACATTCTATTTCTATTTCTGTTGGATAGTGTTGTGCTGGACTTTCTATTTCACTTAAAAGTCCACCAACAGGGGACGGGTTTCATACACTACAGGGCACCCATACAATGGGATGCCATGTAGCCATTACGAAGAATGAAGTAGATCTCTATGAGCAGAAGTGGGAAACTTCAGAGTGTTATTGTTAAGTTTAAGGAAAAAAAGGAACAAGGAATGGCCAGCATGTACAGTATGATCTCATTTGTGCATACAGAAAGCACACATGGGGTGCCTGGCTGGCTCAGTTAGTAGAGCATGTGACTCTTGATCTCAGGGTCGTGAGATCAAGCCCCACATTGGGTGTGGAGCCTACTTAAAATAAAATAAATAAATAAAATTTAAAAAGAAAGCACACATGTCTTTATATATGCACAGAGCAAGTCTGCAGACATACAAGTAACTATTACCATTGATGGCCTCTTAGGAGGAGGGCTTTGACAGGGAAAGGAATGGACTCTGGCCTGTACTTTCCACTTTAAATCCTTCAGTACTATTTGAAGTTTTAACAACAAATGTGTTATTTTTACAAAAATAAAACTTTATTGTATTTATTTTATTTTAATATTTTACTTTTTAATGTTTTTTTAAGTTTATTTATTTATTTTGAGAGAGACAGAGGCAGCACAACTGGGGAAAGGGCAGAGAGAGAGAGGGAGACAGAAAATCTCAAGCAGCCTCCGTGCTGACAGCACATGGGGCCCAAACTCACAAACTGTGAGATCATGACCTGAGATGAAACCAAGAGCTGGATGCTTAACCGACTAAGCCACCCAGGTGCCCCTAAAGATTTTACTTTTAAGTAATCTCTCTGCCCAGTGTGGGATTCGAAACCACAACCCTGAGATCAAGAGTTGCATGCTCCACCGACTGAGCCAGCCAGGCACTGTTTTACTTATATTTTATATATTAGAATATAGTTTATTATAATGGTTTATATAATAGTATAAAAGTATGAATAGTTTTCTATTCTTTTTTAAAGTTTATTTATTTATTTTGAGACATAAAAAATGAGCAGAGGAAGGGCAGAGAGCAGGAAGGAAAGAGGGGGACAGAGGAGACAGAGGGGGTAGAGGATCTAAAGCAGGCTCCGTGCCGACAGCAGAGAGCCCAATGTGGGGCTCAAACTCTCCAACTGTAAGATCATGACCTGAGCTGAAGTCAGACACTTAACTGACTAAGCCACCCAGGCACCCCTAAAAGTATGAATAGTTTTCCATAAAATATCAGAGCTTCTATTATTCTTCTCATACTTTTACTTCTACTTGCAAACACCCCTCTCACCTTCTTCTTTCTCAGTCCCATCCTCACTTTCTCTCTTCTGTCATCTGCAAAGGCCACAAAAATCTGTGAATGGAGAGCCATTCTACTTCTGTACTTCTGTACTGCTGAGGCTTTGGCATCTCCTGCTACCTCTGTCTTCCCACAGAGGAAGAATGTGCCATGCTAGATGATACCCAACCACACACACCATTATCCACTGCAGAGAGAAAAACCTACCAGGTGGAAATATGCCCTACCATTTCTCCCTAGCAATTCTGCTGCATTCGTGTTAAGGTAAGACTGCTGAGAAAGAGAAAAGTAATCATTTAGGAAAATGTGCATGTGATTTTTTTCTTTCCTCGTTCAGGGATGGATGGAGGCAGGGTCATACAGTGGGTTTTGGAGAGAAGGTTAGATCCAAGTTTGAGAAACCAATTTAATTTGCCATCTGCAGTTAAAAATCACTAAGAGGGTCAAGTGTTTGAAAAGAGAACTATAGAGGTTGGAGAGAGGAAAAAAGGTCTCCAGCTTCTGGGAAACAGATATAACAAAAGATTTGTTTGCTCCAAGGCAGATGGGAACCTCAGTCCTTAGAGTTTAATTGAGAGAGAAAAAAAGACAAGCGATCTCACTTGATTGTCAATACCTTCTGAAGGGTGGGCCTATTAGGTTGGAGAAATGAAAGCCCTGTTGATTTGTGTAGGGTACAAGTAGTGTGGGAAAGTACCAAATTTTCTTTTAACCATCGTTCTCAATGAAAATGGAATAAATCACTTCAATAAAGAAGGGCCTGGAATGTCTATTAGAACTTCTTTTCCATGGAGACACTCACTCCTACCCCCCTCAAAATGTGAAGGATCTGGCAATGCAGTAAGTAGCCGAAACACTGGAATGGGAGTCAGGACATGGCTCTGGTCCTGAATTTGCAAAATATGACAACAGATTCTTGGTGTGCAATTCCTTTGAAAACTATAAAGTGTGGTCAAAGATTGTTACAAAATCCAGCCTTGTCTTTGTCCCTTCCTGTCTCCCCATCTGCTTTCTGTCTCTTTTCTAGCCTCTCAGAACAAGAAATACTGAGCCAAAGGTTTGAAGTGAATACAGCTTAAAGAACATATACTGAGGAGATCACCTAGATTGAAGAATTTCAATGTTTGTGATTCTCAGTTGCACTGCTCAGTAAGGGCAGAGCCTCTACACAGCATCCTTCAGCAGCCTTGGAACTGTCTTTATGGCTCCAGGGGCCTAAACCCTGGGCACACAATTAGCTAAGATACTTGCTTCCTCCTTGCTCCCAAACATCAGTCTGTCATCAAGTTCCATTGCTTCTGCCTCCAAAATAGATCCAGAATCTGACCATTTATCACCAGCACTGCCATCACTCTAGGCCAGGTTACCATCTCAGGCAGAAGCCCCCTAAAGGGCCTCCAGCTCCATCTGCCAGTCTCTCACTCTATACAACAGCCAGAGTCAACTTTATAAAAAGAGCAGCTCTACCTCTTCTCTCCTCTGTGTGAATCTTGGATTGGTGATTCTTTGGCTAATATTTGCTCAGCCCCCTGGGCTGAAAGCTACATGCTAGCAGGAACCTTGACTGTTTTGCTTACCTCTGAATCCCCAGGCCTGGCCTAATGCCTGGCATGTAGTGGACATCTATTTGTTGAATGAAGGGATGAATTTTATTTTATTTTATTTTATTTTATTTTATTTTATTTTATTTTATTTATTTTTTAAAATGTGTATTTACTTATTTTGAGAGAGAGAGGGAGAGAGAGAATCCAAACAGGCTCCACATTCAGCACAGAGCTCAAGGTGAGGCTCGATTCCATGACCTTGAGACCATGACCTGAGCCAATACCAAGAGTTGGACACTCAACCAACTGATCCACCCAGGTGCCCCAAAAGAATGAATTTTAACAACTAATATTTGTAGGAGCTTTAAAGATAAATCCTTCATTGGATGCTTGGAATAACCCTGTGTCATGAGTATTATTGTTCTCAATTTACACATGAGGAAATTGAGGCTCAGAGCATTGCCCAAGGTGACAGAGTTAATGCACAGCATGTTGAAACTCTGGTCAGTGAGGGTCAAAACCTATGGATATTTTGATACACCATCCCTGGAGAGCTACAGGGGTGTTGAGGGGCACAGAATCCAGAGGCACTTGGATGTTTCTTGGCTGTTTAATTAAGGGGCCAGTGTGCTTAAGCCTTTGGGACCTGGGGGGCAGGCCCTGTGGGGGTTCCCTGCCAACTAGCGAGGGCAGAGTGAATTCTAAGGCACCCTTTCCTGGATGACTTCTAGAGCTACCTACTATAACCACAGTGACCTTATTTTCTGAATCTCAAAGCAGGAATCTTAGTCTAACAAACACAACCAAATACTTGAAACTAGGACTTTTCTGGAAAATCCAGGACAGAGTTACTGTACTTGTAACATATGGCAGCTACATAATGGGTACTTCTTAGCTAATTCTGACCCAGCCACCTCAGTCTATGACATCTCAAGAAGATTCTTTAAAAAAAAAAACAAAACAAACCTGTTTTCTGGGCCTCCTGTTTGGTGGAAAGGGCACCAAATCCTTTCCACCCACACTTTTTGTTTCTTTAATGACTTCCCTAGTCTCTCTTATCTTTTCTGTTAACCACTTTCTTCCTGGTCTGCCTCAAAGAGTTCCTCCATCCTGCTTGCTAATGGTTGCCATAAATGATTGAAAGAAATAATAATAAGCAAAAGTGCTTGGGGACCATGGCAACAGGGGCCATGGCAACAGGCCCAAGCACTGAGAACAGCCCTTCCTACCCCTCCTAGTTTCTGTTTTAGACCAAGAGCTGCTGATAAGGCCTGATGGTCCCATTGTGTCACTTAATCAAGGCAATGCTGGCCAGAGACATCGTGGTTCCAGAAAAAGCTTTGCAATGCTGCTGCTTTGTGTTGCAATGGTGGGTTCATGATAAAGGCTGTTGCCAAATCAGAACTAGATCTGACATTTGCCCCATGCACTCATCAAACTTGGTTCAAGTACACCCAGAATCCCCAGACAGCCAGGCAGGCACTAGCATTAGGGTGACAGTAGCAAAAGTTAAGTGGTCATCTTCTTGGGCCTGGAAGCCAAGAATCATAAATCCAAGGATTTGTACCAGAATCTGGGAAAGAAGGGGATTCTCAGTGAATCGGGATGCAAGGTCTATTCCCACAGAGGTGATAGGTCTCTCCGATGTACTGGGTGCCCCTGGACAAAAGGGTGGGCTCCAAGAGGTGCTGGGCTGCAAACCCGTCTGAGCCTCAGTTTCCTCATCTGCAAAAAAAGAGCAGCAGGAATCTCTGCACTGCTTTTCTTTTCTTCTTTTTTTTTTGATTGAGGACTATTTCAAGCATACAGAAAAGTATTAGGCATGATAACATTTCCCTACACTTGCCCCAGAATGTTTTTCTTAAAGAAATAAAATATTAAAGGTTCAGTTGAGGCCCCTTGTGTACTCCTCAGCCACATTCTCTTTCCCCAAAGAGATAGCCATCCTCCTGCATGGATAGACATCCTCATGCATGTTTTTTAAATTTTTTTAATGTTTATTTATTTTTGAGAGACAGAGAGATAGAGCATGAGCTAGAGAGGGGCAAAGAGAGAGGGAGACACAGAATCCGAAGCAGGCTCCAGGCTCTGAGCTGTCAGCATAGAGCCCGACGCAGGGCTCGAACTCACAAACTGAGAGATCATGACCTGAGCCAAAGTCAGATGCTCAACTGACTGAGCTATCCAGGTAACCCTCCTATGCATGTTTTAAATGCACTATGTATATGCTCATAAAAATATACAATATATAGAACTATTTTGCATATTCTTAAACTTTGTATAAATTCTATAGAACTGTACATATCCTTCTGTGGTATGCTTTCTTTGCTCACCATTGGGTTTCTGAGAAATATTCACATAGATACAGGTAGCTCTGGTTCAGGCATTTTCATGCTGCGTAGTATTCCATTGTTCGGATGTACAATAATTTGTTTATTTACTCTCCTGCTGTTTCTCACCTTTAGTGCTCTGAACATTCATGATATACGTGCCATTGTTCACCTGTATGAGAGTTTCTCTAGGAGATGTACCTAGGAATATAGTCGTCGAGATAAAAGGTGGAAGTGTAAATTTTTAAGCCTTTTCGAGGGCCGTATTCTGGTATTTATCCAAAGTAACTGTTCATACACCATTTGCTCAGTGACTGCACTTTCATAAAGCTTTACTAGGGGAATAGTTATACACGTACACACAGACATATGAAACAAGAATACTCATTGCTACACTGTTAGTAATAGGGTAAAGCTGGAAACCTTGTCTTTTTTGCTCACCTCTGTATCCCTAGGCCTGGCCTCAGGCCTGGCTGGTAGTGGACACTTATTTGTTGAGTGAAGGAACGAATTTTGACAACTAAATCTCAACACCTATCAACAGAGAGATGAATAACCTGTGGAACACCCACCCTAGAGAATACCATAGACTCTGGAAGGAAGCAGTGTTAAGCAGACCCTTCCCTGGGAGATGACTTGTAACCTGTGTGTTAGACAGAGATACCCTCACTACTGCCACGTGGGGTCCTGGCCAGCATCCCACATCTCCAGGGAAGGTGCTTTTTCTAGCAATTGATTCCAATAAAAATAGGGAAATAGTCCAGGGAAGAAATTAGAACTCAAGTTGGGTAACTATCAGAGAGAGACAGAATTTGTAAGTATTTGAAAGGAATGTTGGCAAACCGATGAGATGGCTTGCCTTGTCTCAAAGCTAAATGACCAACAGAAAGAAAAGAAAGAAAAGGCTTTTTCCCCTTTGGTAATGAACATCAATAGCAGGAAGTGTTTGAGGTGACTGGTGGCATTTGACTTGAGAAATTCAGATTCATCTCTAGAAATGCAAGCATGCTCTCATTTACTGGGAGCTTAGTGGATAAAGCCAGAAGGTTTAACTTAAAGAAAAAATGACTTTAATAATCACAAGAGTTACTACCTCTCGAACACCTTTATGTAACTAGGCACTGTAGTGGACACTTTCCATTCTCTGTCTACACTAGTTTTCCCAACAATACCACAAGGTAGATATTAAAAAACCTGTTTTACTGGTAAGGACATAGAGAGGGCAAGAAACCTGTCCAAAGCTGCATAGTTAGTGACCATCAGCATTTGAACTTAGGTCTGTCTGTTGACAAGCCTGCACTCTTCTCCATATAACATGTTGCCCCTCTACATTTAGAGACAGAAGTATATCATAAACCCAGGAAATTAATTTGCTAAAATTGGTTTTAGCCTAATATATTAGAAAGGACTCCTACAGGGCTCTGTGTGTCTGCCTTACCCACAGCCCCCTTGCGAGCAAAGTGAACAGAAGTGACTCCTTGATTCTGGATTACTACTTACTCATTCAATAAATCTTATGTTGAGTGACTATTCTGTGCCAGGCACTGTGCTTTTGATCACAACTGAATGGACTAGGGGGCCTGTGCCTGAGTCAATGGTAACCATCTTCGGCTGGGTCTGAGAATGCCTAGTGGCCTATGAATGTTCTGTAGTGACGGCCCAGACTTACAGGGATGTTCCAGACTTCAGAGTAACCAACTGACCCAATGAGAGTCCTTTCCTGGGGAACGTGATGTGACATATTACATATGGAGGAGCACATGCAGTGTTGTGGCCCAGAAGCCAGGAGATATGTAGGGAGGTAGCAGTAGGCAGAAGCCATGGCGAGTGGGCAAAGGAAGGCCATAGGGAGCATCAGGGGAGGTTGTGACAGAGAGAAGTTGAGTGGTAGAAGTGGCAGACTTGGGGCGCCTGGGTGGTTCAGTCGGTTAAGCACCTGACCTTGGCTCAGGTCATGATCTCACAGCTTATGAGTTCAACCCCCACATCGGGCTCTCTGCTGTCAGCACAGAGCCCGCTTTGGATGGCTTTGGATCCTCTGTTTCCCTTTCTCTGCCCCTCCCCTGCTACCACGCATACATGCACTCCCTCCCTCCCCCTTTCTCTATCAAAAATAAATAAACCTTAAAAAAAAGAATTGGCAGACACTTTGCTTGTCTTGCCCAGCACTCCTGAGGCATCAGTTGTGAAAGTTAGTGGCTTCCAGAGATGATTTCCTGTCTTTCACTTACTTATGAATCCTTACTCTCATGCCCTGCCACCCAAGGAAACTTAAGCACCTCCTTATTCTTGCAACTGGAAAAAGGCCAACTAACCTACAGTTTCTGGGAACCCAGACCACACAGGAGCTGCTCATCACAAGGCCTGGGCTTGCACTTCTGACCCTGGGTCCTTATTTCTATATTCGATCCTCTTGGTGTGTGCATGTGAATGTGGGGACAATGAGTGAAAATACATTTCATTGGAGGCCCAGTCTCCAGCAAAATACCATCCAGGCTTCCCAGTCCTGGCTGGTGATGCACATAAGGAGGTCCAGAAGAGGTTCTGTGTGAAGCTGGAAGAAGATGGCAAGAAACAAAAGAAACTCCTTGGCAGTTGAGGACCTGCACTCCGTGGGTTTGTGGATCATGAGTAACTCCTGGGTGCCACTAGATACCTAAGGTCTTGGGGACACAATGTTTGTGAAGTTACATCCACTATCGGGCTGTTATGAGAGTCTCAACCATACTTGTGGGGAACAACTGGGCAATCTCTGCCTTCCTTAACTACATTCCCACACAACCACCTCAAGTTTCCATCTTTTCCCCAGTCGGATGAAAGGCTTTATTACATGCCGTGATAGGGAGAGAGCATATGGAGCAGCAGGCACTCTCATACATGGTTAGTAGGAGGGTCAAGTGGAACAACTTCCTTGGAGGGCAATTTGGCTTTATCTGTCAAAAGTTTAAATGCACATTCCTTTTTACCCATCAGTGCCACTTCTAAGAATTCACACTAGAGATAGAGTGCACAAGAAGATACATGAACAAAGATATGCACTGTAGTACTACCTGTAATGACTACCTACAGGAAATAACCCCTTTCAATAGAAGGTAGGTTAGATATATTGCATCTTGGCCACACACAATACTCTGCAGCCATTAAGAAGAATCATGTAGAGGGGCACCTGGGTGTCTCAGTCAAGTGTCAACTCGATTTTGGCTCAGATCATGATCTCACAGTTAGTGGGATTGAGTCCCGCATCAGGCTCTGTGCTGATGGCATGGAGCCTGCTTGGGAGTCTCTCTCTCTCTCTCTCTCTCTCTCTCTCTCTCTCTCTCTCCCTCTGTCTCTGGCCCTCCCCCACTTGTCCTCCCTCTCTCTCTCTCAAAAATAAACGAATAAACATAAAAAGGAAGAATCATGTAGATACAATATGTGCTTATATGAAATGTTCTTTCTCTGCCTCTCCCTCCATCTCCACATACATGCACATATTTTCATACACACACACACACACTTGCATATGCATAGATAATTTATGGAAAGACACACAGGAAACTGGTAACTGTGGATGCCTCTTGAGAGGGGGGAGCTGTTAAAGTGGGGTGGGGAGTTAGGGACAGGCAGGAGAATTACTTTTTTCACTAAACACTCTCTTATACTGTTTCATGTCCCTTGCTACATGCATTTATTACTTTAAAGACATAAAAGTAAACAAGAAAAAGCAAAATTAATTGCAGAAGTCCTCATCAATAGGGGATTGATTAACTAAATCATGGTATATTCTTACTAAGGAATGCTATATAGCCTTTCAAAAGGAGATATCCTGCCATAGAAAGATGTCCATGGACAGATTAAGTTAAAAAGAAAGACCATCAAAACTCTGTACAAAATGTATAATAGAATCTCATTTATGTAAAAAGATATGTATATATACACACACAGACACACACACACAAAGTAGGAGTATTAATAGAAAAAGATCTGGAATGAGTCACAACATGCTGATAACAGGTGAAGTCCTTGAAGGACACCAGAATTGGCTGGGGATGGGGAGGGGCGAGTTAGAGGTGGACTTTCATTTTTGACTCTAAATACTCGTTGGCTTACTTTTGATTTCTTGGGGGTTTAATGAGTCTGTATTTTATTTTGCAAGACAAACATATAAATGATAAATAAATTATGAGGAAGACAAGAAGTGCTATCTTAGAAGAATCTGCCCTCTAAAGCTTGGTTTCCTCACATGCTCTTCCATTCAAGAGCCAGTGACTTCTCTCAGCCAGCCTGAGCCAAGCATTGGCGGCCTCCACCTTCTGGGTGTGCCTTGCATTTCCCCACTGCCATTTCACACTTCCCTCTGTGCAGCTCAGTTAGCCTCCTCACCAGCTCCAAGCAGGTACCCATCTTTCTTCCCTTATTCAGTTGGCTTCCCTCATGCTCCACATCTAGATAGGCCACTCCTCCTCACTCCCAGCCTTTACAGAACTTCCACTTATGCTTCATGACCCATCTCAAGCAAGCTTTCTGGAATCCTGCCACCCATTAGTGAGTGCCACAGGGACTAATTTAGAGCTTGGGAAACTGCCTTGTGACATTCTTTATTTGGCCATCTTGTATTATTTAATATTTGTGGAATCATTTGGCTAAAATGTGGGTATCATTTTCTTATTTAGAAAACACACAACTATCGTTTTTTTTTTTTATTTTTTTTAACGTTTACTTATTTTTGAGACAGAGAGAGACAAAGCATGAACGGGGGAGGGTCAGAGAGAGGAAGACACAGAATCTGAAACAGGCTCCAGGCTCTGAGCTGTCAGCACAGAGCCCGACGTGAAGCTTGAACTCACTGACTGCAAGATCATGACCTGAGCCAAAGTCGGCCGCTTAACCAACTGAGCCACCCAGGTGCCCCCACAACTATCGTTTCAATGGAGCCTCCTCTCTGTTTTATGAGGGAGGCAAAGCAGGTACTATCATTATTGTCATTTCATTGGTGAGGAAACTAAGGGGTAGGGAGGCTTTTTGTTCAAGGTAACATACGTAGAAAGTGGCCTAAAGGGAGTTAGGTTTGCCTGCCTCACCAAGAATACCTGCTTTTGTTCCGCCAATCAAAGTATAAGTCCCTGGAGGACTGGGAGTACATTTTCAATGTTTCTGTGCACACTAAAGGGACAAAAGGAAAGCCATCAGTGTTTTGATGAGAAGCTTACCAAAGAAGATGGGACACTGAATCAAGCAAAGGGTACGTGGTGGGGACATGTCAACTGCTTAGGTCAGTGGTGCATGCCAGAGATGCCAAAGCCATGGTACCTGTCTTCAAGGAGCTTACAGTCTTCAAGTAAGGCCAAACATACCAAACAATTAGGACACAATCAAGCAGGAAATAATTGTGATTTCAGGTGATACACAGATAAACTTTTTTTCTTTAATTTTTTTTTTTAAAGTAGGCTTCATGCCCAGCACAGAGAACAACATGGGGCCTGAACTCATGACCTGGAGATTGAGACCTGAGCTGAGATCAAAAGTCAGATGCTTAGGGATGCCTGGCTCAGTTGATTGAGCGTCCGACTTTGGTTTTAGCTTAGGTCATGGTCTCACGTTTTGTGAGGTCGAGCCCCATGTCAGGCTGTGAAGCCTGCTTGGGATTCTCTTTGCCCCCCTCTCTCTCTGCCCCTCCCTTGCTCAAGATCTCTCTCTCTCAAAATAAATAAATGAACTTGAAAACAAAGAGTCAGATGCTTAACCAACTGAGCCACTTAGGAGCCCAATAAAAGTTTTTCTTTAAATAGCACATCAGGGGCACCTGGGTGGCTTAGTCGGTTGGATGTCTGACTGGCTCAGGTTATGATCTCGCGATCTGGTCCATGAGTTCGAGCCCTGTGTCGGGCTCTGTGCTGACAACTCGGAACCTGGAGCCTGCTTTGGATTCTGTGTCTCCCTCTCTGCCTCAACTCCACTCATGCTCTGTCTCTCTCTGTCTCTCAAAAATGAATAAACATTAAAAAGAATTAAAAAAGGAGGCACCTGGGTGGCTCAGTCGGTTGAGTGTCCGACTTCAGCTCAGGTCATGATCTCACAGTCTGTGAGTTCAAGCCCCACGTCGGGCTCTGTGCTGACAGCTCAGAGCCTGGAGCCTGCTTCAGATTCTGTGTCTCCCTCTCTCTCTGCCCCTCCCCTGCTCATGCTCTGTCTCTCTGTGTCTCAAAAATAAATAAAAACATTAAAAAAAAATAAATAGCACATCAAACCTGCAACTTTGGGCAAGTAAAACCCTTTTTGAAAGAGTAGAGTTTTTTAAATTAGTAAATAGTACAGACAGTAAACAGCATTTGTGACAGTGGTACATCGATGATTGAAATTTGGGAAACTGCCAATAGGCCCAATAGAATAAGAGATGGGCCAGGTACAAAAAGATGGAGTATCTGCTTAAACAAAGGTCCGAGTCACAGCAAGGAGTTGGGAGAGAACAACCTGGTGGGGCTGAGTGTGATGAGAAGTCTCCTTTGCAAATCTCTATCCAGGCTAGATTCCAGAGGCTTCTGTGAGCCAGTCTGAGAAGTGTGGGCTAGATCAGGAGTCATTTCAATTCTGTGTGTGGGAGGAACACAGTGAAAGTAGTGCTTTGAAGGATTGGTCTGGCGGTGATGTGCAATTACAGACTAATGTGGGACTGACAAGTGACCCAGGACTACACTTGCTTGCTGCCACACAGAAGATGCCACCAAGATGTAAATGCCACATGAGAGTCAGGCTTTGAAGTTAAAGTTAAGGTTCTTTCATGGAGACTCACATGGGAGTGTGGTTTGTCATGTATTATTTGAGGTGTTAAAAAATGATCTAAAACTTGACAGCAAGGCAAAATAGATTGCTGAGCACTCTTTCAAGAACATATGAGAGTATCGTCAGTGAGGTTGCTTGACTATTCACTATTTTTTTTAAAGTTTATTTATTTATTTATTTATTTATTGACAGAGAGACAGACAGACAGAGACAGAGATGGAGACAGAGGGAGAGAGAACATAAGCAGGGCTGGGGGACAGAGAGAGAGGGAGAGAGAATTTCAAGCAGGCTCCAAACTGTCAGCACAGAGCCCAATGCAGGGCTCAATCAAGAGTTGGATGCTCAACTGACTGAGCCACCCAGATGCCCCGACTATTCATTATTCATTAAGGTTCACTCTGTAAAATTAAAAGTTAACTTGTAGAACATTGGCAAGTTGTGAATGATTCTTGTCTGGTAGAAATGAAAGTTATTTCTGTCCAGTAGGAAAGATAGCACTAAAGGTTACAGTTGTATTATCCTCTAGACATACCCAGTTTTGTATCTTTTTGATCTTATTCCATCATTCTTTCAAAGTCTCTCACCTCTTTTGGTCTCTCATGTCCTTTTTCAAACTATTTTTTATTGTGGTAAGATAGACATAACATAAAACTCACCATTTTAGCCATTTTAAGTGTACAATTCAGTGGTATTAACTATATCCACACTGTATCCATTTCCAAAATTTGTCATTACCCCAAATAGAAACATGAAGCACTAATTTTCCCTTCCTCCTGTCCTCCTAGCCCTTGGTAACTTCCAGTCTACTTTCTGTAGAATTTGCCTATTCTAGATATTTCACAGTAGTGGAATCATGCAGTATTTGTTCCTTTGTGTCTGGTTTATTTCACTTAGCATAATGTCTTCAAGGTTTATCCATAGTGTTGCATGGATTAGAACTTCACTCCCTTTCATGGCTGAATAATATTCTATTATATGGATATACCACATTTTGTTTATTCATTCATCCATGGATGGACATTTGGGTTGTTTTGGTCTTTTGGCTATCGTGAACAATGCTGCTATGAACATTCATGTACAAGTATCTGTTTGGGTCCTTGTTTTCAATTCTTTTGGATCTACACCTAGAAGTGGAATTGCTGGGTCATGTGACAATTCTATGTTTAACTTCTTGAGAAACTGCCAAACTCTTGTTATCTTTTTAAAAATCTGCTTTACCACAATGCTGGCTCCCTCAGCAGTGAGTTAAATGAATCTTTGATATGTGATCACTCTATATGTCAGTTACAGTCATGGTTTTAACTCTTTGAACACTACACCTTAATAAAGGCAACTTATTTACCTTGCTAATCTTTAAAGCATAAAGCTGACCCCTGCACCCCACTTTGGCCCCCATTGCTTATTGCAAGCTCTCTACAGGGGAGTCAAGGAAATGAGTAGAAATGAGGATTCCCTTGTTTAATCCATGAGGGAAGCATGGTATTTTGGTAGTTATAAAGAGAGAGGAAATTTGAATTATAGTCCTGTGTTAGTGTTGGCAAATGAAGTCATGCTAAGCATGGACGAGGGTGTGTACATCTTTATTCTAGCAGGGAACATATGGAGACTTTTCTCCTCTGGAACACAGAGCAATTGTTGGTTTTCTACAGTGTGATAGTTTCTGCCAGGGAAACTCTAGAGAAAAGCTTTGCTCTGGGTGACCTCTGGGACCAGACAGACTGCAATGGAACTCATTGGGAGATTTGCTAGAATTCTTTTTGTACAGCCTCAAAACATGCCAACACTGACATTTGACGGGAAATCTTTTATGTGGGAATAAAGAGAAGGAAAAGACTGGGCCTGGAGTTTGAGGAGGAAGGTGGGCACAAAAGTGGGGAGAGGGTACAGGGTGGGGCAAGGAGCAGCTGCCCCACTCAAGACCCAGCTCCTCAAAGGAGATTTTTAGTTGCCTCTAAGTGGCCTGTTATTCAGCCTATATAACCCCGCCTCCCCAATCTCTCCTGGATTATTAATCACACATAAAATCAGAGATATTCTTGGCTTCATACATTTTAATGTTTCAAATCAATAAAGTTTTGCCTTTTTGAGTGAGGCTGAAATGAAAAGAGGAAAAAAAAAACATTTCCCCTCTCACAGCTCAGAAGGAACTGGATTTTGATCACAATTTTCTCACTTTTGAGGCAAGATATAGAAGAACAGATGAGTGTAATGAGAGATTTTCACAGGTGGTTGAGAATGTGTAGGAAAAAAGAAAGCCAGGATAAAAAAGAATGTCACTGTTATAAATATGATCAGAATATATCTATTTCTGAAAGCATACCAGGTGGGTTAAGAAAATAAAGGTAAAAAGCTATTTTCTTCTGACACCCTAATTGTACTCCCTCACAGGGCTATGACAAGATGAAATAGATGTGGTAAGCACTTTGCAAAGTGCAAAGGGCTGCACATGGCTTTGAGAAGGGCTGGGCAGTGTAGGGGAGAGGGCATGAGCTATGAAGCCTGACTGTTCAGGGCACCAGCCTGGTTTGGGGGCTTGGACCGGCAATGACTTCTAAATAAAAATCCCTGGATCTCAGTTTTCACATGTGCAGAGTGAGGACAGTAATTCTGGCCTTAGAGGGTTGCGAGAAGGTTCCCTATGGTAAGGCCTCCAAGAGAAGGAAGAACAAAGTGGTTTAGTACACATTGTAGCACTTACCGCCTTGTTTTGGAATAGTGCCTCTACATATCTGATATGCCAATTATACCAGAAGTTCCCTTTGACTTGTTCATCTCTGTGTCCTCCTCACTTCTAAACACAGTGCCTAGAACATCCTACTCAGCCATTTATTCTTTTGACAAATGTTTACTAGGCTCTTCCAGTCACTAACTCTTTTTTTTTCCTTTTTTTTTTAATATATGAAATTTATTGTCAAATTGGTTTCCATACAACACCCAGTGCTCATCCCAAAATGTGTTCTCATCTTTTAACAGTCTCTTATGCTTTGGCTCTCTCCCACTCTAACTTCTTTTTTTTTTTTCCTTCCCCTCCCCCATGGGTTCCTGTTAAGTTTCTCAGGATCCACATAAGTCCAGTCACTAACTCTTGACAGCCACACTCGGCCCTCCAAGTCACTGTTCTCTTCTCCATGCCTCCCCAGCACTGAAGCCTCAGGGCAGGGGTGCTGACGATGTTCCTGTGGTAGACACGGTGATGCCCCTCCAGGTACCCCCAGGACCAAGTGCTGCTGGCTGACAGTCCTTTTTGGGCCTTGCCCAGCCACCTCCCGAGAGGAAGGGGTTGCTTTGCTCAAGGCCACGCTCCCTCCCTGGAGGCAGCCTGTGTCTAATGACTGGTCCATGTGCCATGGTATTTATACCTGGTCTCCTCACCCTGACTCAGAACAACTCTGAAGGGCCAACCCAGTTCCAGAATTTCTTGTAGGGTCAGCTGAGGTTTTCATTAAGACAGTGTCACAGCCAACTTCCCCCTTGAATCAGTACTACCTCCTTCCTTTAGATCCTAGGTGTTGATCCCAAAGGCACCCCAATACATGTGACCTGCAACAGCCCCCCAGCAGCAGTCCCCAGATAGGCTTTGTGGCCTGCGTAAGCTCTGATTTGGCATCTGGAAAGCCTCAATTCCAAGTGATTCCAGGAGCTGTGACAGTCCCCAGGGCCCAATCACTGTGCATGGGCCTCACTCAGAGTTACATTTTTATTCCCTCTCCTACCCTTTCTCTTTCTCTCTCTGTAAGTTTTTCTTATAAAATGCATTTGGAATCAATATGGTAGAAGATATTGGCCTATAAGCAAATAATTATAGCCATGGGAGAGACATTATAATAGAGAAATAAATGAACCTAGTGCTTAGCTGAAGGACAGCTTCCTAAAGGAGGTACCATTTATTTTTTTTAAGTGTATTTATTTTTGAGAGAGAGAGTGTGCACATGAAAGTGGGGGTTTTGGGGGTGGGTAGAGAGAGGTAGAGAGAATCCCAAGCTGGCTGTGCACTGTCAGCCCAGAGCCTGATGCGGGGCTTAATCTCATGACCTGTGAGATCATGACCTGAGCTGAAATCAAGAGTCAGATGGTCAACCAACTAAGCCACCCAGGTGCCCTGAGGAGGTACCATTTAAACTGAGTCTTGAAGAATAAATTTGTGTGAGATGGGTAGACAAGACATGTGCGAGAGACATTGCAGAGGGCACAGCATGCTCAAAGGCTAGCAGGCATGGAAGAGTATAGTGTGGGGGAGGGAGAAGAGTAAAGGACAATGAAGTCTAGGGCACTAGTAGGAGTAGACCGTGCAGGGCCTTATAGGCCATGCCGAGGAATTTGGTCCTGATCAAATGCCATGGCATTCCTGTGTCAACTCAATGCTGACAATTCCAATGTTGCCCAGGCTTCAGCCATTTAGGTACCACTTGGGTGAGCTTTGCCATATCTGGGCACCACTGGTTCTATTTCCTATTCATTTAATCTTTCTTCTCGAAATAACGTTTTTTGCTTAGATAAATTTATATTAAAAGAAATTTTATTTGGCAACCGAAAACCAAAACAAAACGAGTTTCACTTGCCACAAAGAGAAAGTAGCTGTAAAAATAAACACAATGGAAACAGAGTAATTAAATCTTATGTAGATATCATTGTTTCTCAGTGTCTTTGAGCCTGAGGCCCACTCTAGCTCTGTTCCAAAAGAAGATTAGCAAGCATTACAGAGGCTGAAGAATAGCACCACACTGAGACCTTCTCTTTGATGTAATCAGAAAGCCATAAAGAGAAGGGAGAAAGAATCATTTTCTCCCCATGTAATTCAATGTTCCATAAAGCTGTACTGTGTTCCATTAAGATCACCTTGGAGTTCCCTTCCCTACTACTCTGCTGACTGTGGAACCAGTTGGTAAACAATAAAGTGCCCTACAAATGTGGTTGTTATTACCACTCTATTGCTTTGTCCATTAGCTCTGGGGCAGTCATTTTGCTGTAGCTGCCCCTTTGTTGGCCCAGTGAAGATTTCCAAACCAGTGCCTGTGGTGACTCTCATTCCCCACACTGTGGAGGACAAAGCGGTGAGGGTGGGGCTGAGACAGCGGCAGGAGCCTGGGTGTCCAGGTGAAGACACAGTGAAAAGGATAGTATGGCTCATTGTTTAAGGTGACTGTGTCCAGTAGCTGCTATCTGCAAGGCAGAAGAGAACAGTGTATGGAAGCAGAGGTGGGAAGAAGTCAGCCCATCAGGACAGAGCTCAGGGGAACCATCGAAAAACATCATCCGTGGGGCTGGGCTCCACAGCTAAGGGAAGAGCTTGAGGTGGGCCTGGGGGCCTGGGTGGTGGGCAATATGGAAAGAGCCTGCAGGGGCCTCAAGCATTTGTAAAAGACAGTCAAGGAAGTCATGGAGATTAGTACATTAGAATTGCTCCAAAAGGCAGGGCCAACTCAGCCAGGGAGATCTTGGGACTGTGTAAAGCAACAGGGCTTTGGAGTTTGACAGGCCTGGACTCAATCTTGGTTTTGTCGCTTTCTTTCTTTCTTTTTTTTAAGTTTATTTATTTACTTTGAGAGAGCGAGAGCACGAGCAAGTATGAGTGGGGTGGGGCAGAGAGCGAGGGAGAGAGGGACTCCGAAGCAGGCTTTGCACTGTCAGCACAGAGTCCAATATGGGGCTCAAACCCACGAACTGTGAGATCATGACCTGAGCCCAAGTTGGACGCTTAACCGACTGAGCCACACAGGCGCCCCCCCCCCCCCCCCCCCGCACTCCAGTTCTGTCGCTTTCAAGTTGTGTATGATGTTGGGTGAGTCACTGAACTGATCTGACCCCCAGTCTCCTCAGTGAAGTACGATGTGGGCAATAATAGTACCTACCTCCTAGGTTTGGTGTGAGGATCACATGAGGCAAGACTTGCAAAGCTTTGCTTACAGGGACTGACACATTACTTAGCATACCTTCCTCTCCCTCTCCTACAACCACAACTAGAGCCCTGAAAGTACATTTGCTTCTCTCCTGGCTCTCTCCCCTAGCCCTGCTCACACCTCTTGGCCTTGTCCTCTGTCATATTCTTGTGCTCACCGGTTGTTCCACTTCTCCAGCTATGGGGTTCATAAGGAGTCTTTCAAATATTTGCAGATACGAAAGCTGAGGGGGCACCCTCCAGGGGTTGGGACGGGAACCTCCTTCACCTGGAGAGGGGGAGTGGTGGGTGTTCTGGGGCGGGTGGCTGGCCAAGCAGCCTGCATCACCCAGCTGAAGGCAGAGGCTGTCTTTGGCCTGCAGAGAACAAAGAAAAGGTTCTGGTCTCCTGTGGTGTTAGAAGGCAGTGCCTGAAGCAAGTCCCTCCATTAAAAGCTACAAGGCAGAAGGTTAAATATAGCCTTTTCCAGTTGTCTAGGGTATAAATTTATGAGATGTCAGATCTGTGTTGGGGAGTGAGAAACGATCTTATCTCTGCTCTGTTTTTAGAGAGTAGCAAGGAAGCAAAAAAGAAGAGAAATAAATCTATCTTGACTTTCACCAATGGACAGTGGGCAGCCATGGGAGGATTTTGAGCAGCCGGGTCTGTTCTGTAAAGTTGTGCTCTGATTGCAGAGTGGACAATGGCTGGAGGGGGGCAAGAGTGGAAGCAGGGAGCCCAGTGGGAGGGAGAGAGTCAGGGTGCCAGGGAGGTAGCTGTAGAGGTGGGGGGAGGGAAGTCCACTGCAGGGTGGGGCCTGGCCTGCATCCTGGGGGGGGGGGGGGGTTGCCCCCCCCCTCCCCCCCCCCCCCCCCCCCCCCCGCCCTACCCCGCCCCTCTGCTGCAGAAGAGGAAAGCCAGTTCTCACTTGCCCTTGTCTTCCCAAGGGCTGGCCTGATGACTGTGAGAAAGGCAACCTTGCCTGGGTAGCTCAGTCGGTTAAGCATCCGACTCTTGATTTCAACTCAGGTTCATGAGTTTGAGACCCCCACATTGGGCTCATGCTGATGGCTTGGGGACTGCTTGGGATTCTCTCTCTCCCTCTCTCTGCCCCTCTATCCCCCCAAATAAATAAACATTAAAAATAGAAAGGCAACCTGTCCAAAGACACCCAGACCCCTCACTCCTTTTCAAGACAGCCCATGGAGAATCTGTTTGAAAATCTTTCTTTATCCCCAGGCTTCAGCTGTGCCACCTGAGCCCCCTTTGACCCATCTACTCTCTTCACCCTGTGACATCCCTTCAAAGGCCTGAAGACCAAAGACCACTGTCTTGTGATTCTTCTCCATGCCAAACAGCGTGTGGTTCTCACAGTATTTTGTTCTCAGTCCTATTGTTGTGCCTGTCAAACTACCTTAGCTCACAAACTCCTCTTGAGTATATTCCTGCCACAAAGGACCAACTAGAACCCCAGAGACACAACAGGGACTCACAGTGTGTCCTGCCAGCTACCTCTGCAGCCGTCCATAGCCTCCAGTACAATTTTCAAGGGCAGACAACTGCAGTGTCACCTCCCTTGTCCCGGCTCATTCTCTTCACCCAAGCCAGAGAGGAGAACTGGTGCGCCTCAGGACTCTGAACTGTATTCCACCCTATCTCCAGGAGATCTGGCTGGAACTGAAATTAGAAGGCACTCGGTCCTTTGCTAGTAGCATGTGTGAACACATGACCAGTGAGAGGCATCCCTTTCCTGCTCCTCCCTGCCCCCATGCTTTGGTATTGAAAAAAAAAAAAATCAGCATTTCAGCAGGAGTCCAGGAGGTGGGTAAAGCCCCAAGATTGACTGAGATGGCATTTGCTACCATCCAAATGAGCAGAAAGTATGTTAGTCGATTTATAGAAAATAAGGGATACAGTATTTCTTATATACACACTAATGACTTGTCGGTCACTTTTATTATTCCTTTATCAGGGTTGGGATGTGATCACATCCACCCTCTCCTCCTCCAGAGCCACCCAAATTTGAATTCATCCTGCCCCTCCTTGCATACTGGTAGTACTAAGGGAACCCACATTACTCCAAGATGGCCCAGCCTGCCTCAGGATAGCTCTGAGTGCACGAAGCCCCTCCTCCTCAACAACGGGCCCCAATTCCTTCCCTTCTCCCCTCCGCTGAGCATGCGACCCTCCTCCCCCAGAAGACTCACCTCCCCGGCTCCAGAAGAGGGTGACAGACTCGGCTCTCTCCATCCTAGTAGTATGGATGACCAAGACTCCACATCCAGCAAATTCTCATGCGAGGGAGAAGTGTGTTGTGGGTCCACGCTGGGGGCAGGGAGCCAAAAGGCTCCACGCTGTTCAGAGCCGTGTCCCCAGGCTCCTCAGTGGGTACCCAGGGACTCTTTCTGAACTCCGTTTCCCTGCACCCTAGCTGGATCAGTTTGGCCCCATCAGTTACATGGTCTGTTGCCTGCGAAGTTGTTCCTGGGCTACACAGCCCAGGGAAAGAAATGCTGGATTCAACAAGCAAGGTTCCTTTCTCCACTTTCCCACTTCCTTCTGCCCCCAGTGCCTACCCACAGCCACACTGGTCCAGAGGGCCCCACCACAGCAGACAGGTGAGGGGAGCTGTCTGTGAGTTGGTTTTGTCTTTCTCTAGGGAAGGTTCCCAGCCAAAGGCCCGAGTCAGAGCCCCACAGAAGGCTGACCTCCTGTTCGGCCCAGCCGCTGTCCTGCAGTGAGGGGAAATGAGCAGGAACTGGCTGTCTGAGTCAGCGCCCCTGGTCTATTGTCACTGTGTGGGCCCCTTCCTTCCCAGAGGAGAGACTTGCACAGAGATAGGCCTTGTTTTTTGCAGGTCTCTCTTGCACACACACACTTTCTCTCTGGCCCAGAACAAGCTTGTGCACCACGGTTGAATGCAATTCAATTCAGTTTCCCCAACTTTTAGCGAGTGCCTACTCTGGCAGAGGATCATGCCTACAGCACGTAGAGGTCATCTCCCAACATCCTCACTACTGGCACAGGAGCTAATGATGACGAATCCCAATAAGAGGGGAGAAAGCTAAGGCTCAGAGAGGGAAAGAGGCTTTGCCAAGGTCCAACAACCAGAGAATAGTGAGATTCAGAGTCCAACCTTGCTCTCTATGGCATCACGTGGAGAACCCTGCTGGCCTTCGTCACCGCTTCTCCTACCTCCACACTGTTAGCATATTGCAGATTCTAGCAAAGTCTATTTCCCAGGACAGAAAGCATGAGAGAATCATTGGTTTTAAAACATTTAAAACATATCTTGTTCAAAGTTGTTTCTGTGTGTTCAGAAGGGCAAGAATCCAGGAAAAACTCACCTGTGCCAGAAGCTCATTACAAAGGGATTCCATGACCATACTGTCAAAATGAGCACAAGCAAACCACACCTTGTCTCATAATCAACTGTCTTGGAAGGGAACCCATCCTGGGTTCTTGCTCACAGGGTAGAAAGAGAATTAGCAGGAGCTTTGTTCTCTTTCTCATTTTTGCCAGAGATGCAGAGAGACAGGGAAGTAGCTTGAGGAAAGGAGTTAGGGCTTCTCCTGGGGGAACCACCTTGTTATCTTAAGGGTACTGAGTACCTCTGGTACTGACTAGACTCTCAACTCCCTAAAGGAAGGGACAGGGGCAGGGCTGAGGGTCTCTAGAGGCCCCATCTTCATAATTTAAATGTGTATGGCTTGGTACAAAAAGCCATCTAAAAAGATTGGTGAGGGGTGCCTGCCTGGGTGGCTCAGTCAGTTAAGTGTCCAACTTCGGCTCAGGTCATGATCTCACAGTTTGTGGGTTCAAGCCCTGCATTGGGCTCTGTGCTGACAGCTTGGAGCCTGGAGCCTGCTCCAGATTCTGTGTCTCCCTCTCTCTCTGCCCTTCCCTCACCCTCTCTCTCTCAAAAATAAATATAAAATTTTTTAAAAAAATAAAATGATGGGTGAAACTCCCAGACAAGGAGAATGCATTGTGCCCCCAGAGTTGGGAGAAGGTTAGTTTCTAGAAGCAAGGACCGTTGATATCATCAACTACATTCAAGGATTTAAGTAGGCTGAGGCCCAACCAGTGAATGTTCACTGTGTCAACACTAAAAGGGTAACCTTGCAAGGCTGGCTTCCTGGAAGCCTACCCACAGCAGGTTAAGGAGGGAAATGGGAGGGGAGTGGAGACACCTCTCAGGAAGTCTGGTTGTAGTTAGGAAAGAGATAGGGCCATAGCTAGAGGGTGAGGAAGAGCTGGGAGGTAGATGTTTGTCAGGATGGGAGAGATGCTGTGTGTTTTCAAGTCAAGGAGCTTCCCCCCAAACTGCTGCTCACCCTGACCTCCACATTCCCCACAGGCTGGACTTCATCTCAGACCAACAGAACCAGAATTTCTGTCATGGATCCCAGGCATTGATAGTGTTTACAGTCTCTCCAGGTTGCTAACCATCACACTAATTCTTAGCAGAAACTGAAGTCCAGTCTTAGCCCAGTGGAGGGCAAAGGTAGCCTGACTGTTTTAGCTCCCTCATGTTGACAGATTAGCATAGTGGCTAAGAAGACAGATCTGGAAGCCCTACTTACTGCCTGGACTCAAATCCCAGTCTCACCTGTGTGCCCTTGGACAAGTTACTTAACTCCTCTGAGCCTCAATGTCTAATTAATATGTTTGTTATATAATTTGCCGTTTCTAATCTATATATCTCCTTTATGAGGCTTAATAAAATTACCTATACTCTAAGGTTGTTGTGTGGATCAAATGTGTTAATATCTGCAAAGCACTTAGAATGCTGCTTGGCTCGGAAGAAGATATGCTGGGGCTGGCCTGTGTCTTCTACTATCCCTCCCAGACCTGCTGGACCTCTACCTGAGCCTCAGGAGGGCATCCCTTCAGAAATGTTATTGGTTTTATCCTCAGCTTGATCTCCCATCAGTTACCATCCCTGGCTCACCTCACATAGGGCTGAATGTGTCATCAACCCCAGCAGTCACTTCTCATCTGGGCCTCTCTGGTCAGGAGTTGCCTGCTGTTGCTGTGGTAGGAAGCCACCATCATGCATGACCAGAGCCATGGTGTTTGGGATGGGAAGAATCTACAAATTAGTCTTGTCTCCTTGGCTGATATTTGCCTTTTGTTCCCTCAACTCAGGGTTTTCAGTTCTTTGGGTGTGAGTCAGGGCAAACTATTGTCCCTGGGTGGGGAAATGGTTGGTGTGTGTCAGTTTCCATAACACAGATCTCACGTTTGGGTGGTTGGAGGCCTGGCGATGGTAGGGATGGAGGCTGTCTTCATCCTAAAAACCAGCGGTGTTGGTTGGGCTCTGTGGCCGCCAAAAGAGAACTCAAGTTTTCCACTTTTACTCTTTACTCTGAGAAGACAGCTCCTGTACCCCAAGCCAGGCCCTGCAGCAACCAGAGAGTAGGAGGGAGCTGGTGACAGAACCACAGGCTGGGGCACATGTCCAGCAAGATAGTCATGGTGCAGGGATGAAGGTAGTCAAGAGTATGGAAAGGCTGAGGGTGGAGGCATCAGTGTTAAGCAATGAAAGCCAGGGCAGAAGTGTGAGGAGCTAAGTCACAGAAGCCAGAAATTCCAGAAGTCAGGTCCCGGAAGCAGGAGCAAGACCCCAGGATGCTGGATGGGTCAGAATATTTCAAAGGAGCAGTATGCTAGAGATGGTATGTGTCTTTTATCTCCTATGTGGCACAGGAGAGGGGCACATCTTCTCTGAGGCAAGCCTAAGGGGCCTACACAGCACCTGCCCGACCCCCAGGTCTACAAACTTCACAAGAGGAATTCATAGAGGTGTCTCTGTGCCACCATTCCCAACGCCAGAAAGCAGACTCAAAGAACACACTCCACCCACATGACAAGGAGAAATTGAGAGCTTTATCCAGTTCCCAGGTCCCCACACCCCTCCATCTGTGCTCCTGGAGAATTTGACAGGAGATTGACTTTTTAAATAGAAAATCTGCTATTGAGAGAGATGAAGGTTTCATCAAAGACCATTTACTCCACAGGGATGCAGAGGGCACTTAGGAAGCTGCATTAGCTCAGATTGTTTGGAAATACTGCCTGGAGGTAATGTGGAGCTGACCTGTCAGTGTACAGGACCTCCTACCAGGGACATCTTTCCTTGTTATCTCAAACATCGTTTTTGCCTATTCTCAATGTCAGAGCTTTGTCTGGTTTCTCCCAGCTTGATAATGGTCATATGGATATGGCCATGTGGCACAGGGCATCTCCATGGTGATGAGGAAATCCCAGAGGGCATAGGGACAGTGTGGTGACTGGAGAGTGGTGGGCAGTGGTGACTGCAGTGCGGTAGGGGGAGAGCAGATGGACTGTGGCCAATGTTAATCTCTGTAGCTGGGTAACCTTGGGCACATCACCTTACTTCTGTGGGTCTATACAGTGAAAGTTTTGTGGGAGACGGGTGGTTTCCAAACATGTATCTCACTTTTATTAAAATACCTGGGTTGTATTTTCTTACACCATTCACAAAAATAAACTCAAAATGGATAAATGACCTGAATGTGAGACAGGAAACCATCAAAACCCTAGAGGAGACAGCAGGAAAAAACCTCTCTGACCTCAGCCACAGCAATTTCTTACTTGACACATCTCCAAAGGTAAGGGAATTAAAAGCAAAGGTGAACTATTGGTACCTCATCAAGATAAGAAGCTTCTGCACTGCAAAGGAAACAATCAACAAAACTAAAAGGCAACAAATGGAATGGGGAAAGATATTTGCAAATGACATATCGGACAAAGGGCTAGTATCCAAAATCTATAAAGAACTCACCAAACTCCACACCTGAAAAACAAATAATCCAGTGGAGAAATGGGCAGAAAACATGAATAGACACTTCTCTAAAGAAGACATCCAGATGGCCAACAGGCACATGAAAAGATGCTGAACGTCGCTCCTCATCAGGGAAATACAAATCAAAACCACACTGAGATACCACCTCACGCCGGTCAGAGTGGCTAAAATGAACAAATCAAGAAGACTATAGATGCTGGAGAGGATGTGGAGAAATGGGAATCCTCTTGCACTGTTGGTGGGAATGCAAACTGGTGCAGCCGCTCTGGAAAACAGTGTGGAAGTTCCTCAAAAAATTAAAAATAGACCTACCTTATGACGCAGCAATAGCACTGTTAGGAATTTACCCAAGGGATACAGGAGTGCTGATGCATAGGGGCACTTGTACCCCAATGTTTATAGCAGCACTCTCAACAATAGCCAAAGTATGGAAAGAGCCTAAATGTCCATCAACTGATGAATGGATAAAGAAATTGTGGTTTATATACACAATGGAATACTACGTGGCAATGAGAAAGAATGAAATATGGCCCTTTGTAGCAACATGGATGGAACTGGAGAGTGTTATGTTAAGTGAAATAAGTCATACAGAGAGAAATACAGATACCATATGTTTTCACATCTGTACCATATGGTACAGATACCATATGTTTTCCATATGTGGATCCTGAGAAACTTAACAGAAGACCATGGGGGAGGGGAAGGGGAAAAAAAGTTAGAGAGGGAGTGAAGCAAACCATAAGAGACTCTTAAAAACTGAAAATAAACTGAGGGTTGATGGGTGATGGGAGGGAGGGGAGGGTGGGTGATGGGTATTGAGGAGGGCACCTGTTGGGATGAGCACTGGGTGTTGTATGGAAGCCAATTTGACAATAAATTTCATATTAAAAAAAAAGCACCTGGGTTGCACCATGCTAGACAAAAAGTCGGTTTTTCCCACAGATTATTTTTAAGTAGGCTCTGTGCCTAGCATGGAGCCCAATGTGAGGCTTGAACTCATAACCCTGAGATCAAGACCTAAGCTGAGATCAAGAGTCGGATGCTTGGGGCGCCTGGGTGGCGCAGTCGGTTAAGCGTCCGACTTCAGCCAGGTCACGATCTCGCGGTCCGTGAGTTCGAGCCCCGCGTCAGGCTCTGGGCTGATGGCTCAGAGCCTGGAGCCTGTTTCCGATTCTGTGTCTCCCTCTCTCTCAGCCCCTCCCCCCCCCCATTCTTTCTCTGTCTCTCTCTGTCCAAAAAATAAATAAACTTTAAAAAAAAAAAAAAAAAAAGAGTCGGATGCTTAACGGGCTGAGAGCCATCCAGGCGCCCTGTCTCACAGAAGATTTTTCAATGCTGACATACAAAAATAATAATATATACACACTGTGCCTCCCAAGACTCCCTCCACACCCCTCTTGGCACTCGTTGAGAAGCCCTGGATTAGGTGATGCCTAGGGATCCTTCCTATTCTGACAGTTCTAAGCAGTAATAAAGGCAGCGCACCCATGCTCCTTACTCACTGCATGCCGGCACCTCATTTCATCCTCACCGCCACACTAAGGTAGGCACTACAAAGTCCTCCAGACCAAGGAAGTACTGGACACTCTGAGAGCTTAGGTCATTTGTCTGAAGGCGTACGGCTAGGACATGGCCAAGTGTGGCTGAGAATCCGAGCAGCTGAAGGGGTCTTGACCATGTTCTTTATCAATTATGCTAATCTTCTCTCCATGAAGTTTAAGCATTTTAGAGGAGGACACAAGCCCACGATATTTCCCAATTATTCCCCAACCATGGCTAAAACTGGAAAGCTTTACTTGCTTAATCAAATGTCAGCGGCACCCAGCACTCAGAGAAGACAAAGTGGATGCCACCTGAGAAGCCACCTAGCAGCACAGGCCAACCTAGCTTTGTTGCCAACAGAGGTGGGACAGTGGCAAACAGTATCTAGTGCTTTTGTCTCAAAATATTTGTATATATACCATGATAAGGCTTTACACTGTGCAGCATTTCCCACCTCACAAAGCCCTGTGAGGCATCCTATATCATTTGTTCTGTACTACAGCTTTGTGAGGTGGTGGCAGCTGTTATTAGTATCCTCACATTCCAGATGAAGAAACCACAGATACATTAAGGGGTGAAATAACTTCCCCCGAAGACTCAAAGTAAGGCTCAGGGCTTGGATTCAAACCTGGGGCTTTTCACACTAAATCACACATTTCCCTATTCTCCGTGGCTGCTTCCCATAAAAAGAGGCATTTCCTCTTGCACTGATGTCTTTCAAATGTGTTTGCTGGCTCAGAGAAATGATATGCTTTGGTTTCTCAGCTTGACAGAATGATTTGCCAGTGCAATTGTTCTATATGTTAATGGTTTTTATTTTTTCTTTGCATAAATGACATTATAACAACATTAATGGAAATCTAAGGGAAAGAATAATTCACCAACAAGCCTGCCACTCACAATAAATCAAGTTTTGCTTTTTCCACAATTCCCCTCTAGTCCTTGCTCCTGTGCAGACATACTTTTTACAGGGTATGTAAAGCTCAGGATAGATACAATTTTGTATTGTGCCTTTCATATGGCATACTCATTATCAACATTGACAAAGTTTCCAAGCCGACCCAGTAATTAGCTCTTTACGGCTCTATCATACTTCAGTGAGATGGTATGCATTGGATTTACTTAGCCATTTCCCTGTTATTTGACATTAGGTGGGCCATTGTAACTTTTTTATACCCACTTTTTGCTTCCTTCCATTTCTAGGCCAGGAAATGTGTGACTATCATGATTGACCTCCAGCTCCAGGGCCCGTGCCTCTACCTTCAACATTCCTATCAGTTGTGGGAGGTGAGGAAAACCAGGAAATACTTTGGTGGCCTAGAGTTTCAACTTCTTCCATACCACCTTCCAATGGGCTCATTAAGTCAGGTTAGGAAATATGTCTTTGGGAAGAAGGCCCCCAAGGGGGATAGGGGCCACCTGAATCCCTCATAAGCCTCTCCCACTTTAGCATCCATCATGCTGAAATCAAAGATTGTAGGAATTAAAAAAAAATTTTTTTACATTTATTTATTTTTGAGAAACAGAGTCAGACAAAGTGTGAGCAGGGGAGGGGCAGAGAGAGAAGGAGACAGAATCTGAAGCAGGCTCCAGGCTCTGAGCAAGCAGTCAGCACAGAGCCTGATGCGGGGCTTGAACCCACAAATTATGAGATCATGACCTGAGCCAAAGTCGGACGCTCAACCAACTGAGCCACCCAGGTGCCCCAATTGTGGGAATTTTTTAAAAGTTATTTATTTTTGAGAGAGAGAGAGAGAGAGAGAGAGAGCAAGTGGAGGAGGGGCAGAGAGAGAGGAGACACAGAATCCGAAGCAAATGCCAGGCTCTGAGCTATCAGCACAGAGCCTAACATAGGGCTTGAACCTATGAACTGTAAGATCATGACCTGAGCCAAAGTTGGATGCTTAACTGACTGAGCCACCTAGGCTCTCCAAAGATTGTGGGAATTCAATAAGCTTATGAATATGAAAGGGCCAGGTCAACTACAAAAACGCCTCACAAATGCAATGAGATTATTTCCTCATTTTGTTCAGGTACAGAGAACAGTGGACTCATTTTCATCTTTAAGCACAGGTCACCTTGCTCACAGCACAGGGATGGCTGCTTGGGTTGGGGGTGGTCAGAAAGCAGCACAGTACCAGTTCTTTCTGCGTCTAAAGCCCCTCTCAACACCTGGTTTAGGCTTAAATTGAAGTATGCCCCCACTTTCTTGCTAGCTCAGGAATCCTCAGCTCCAGTTTCTGGACACAACACAGAGCCTCCAATGAGTTCAATTATTCCAACAACACAAACGTGCCATCACACAGACATATGGTGGGGCTTCTACTGGGCTGGGAATTGCAGTCCTTGTTACTATAGAGATTTGCTAGCCCTACCAGAACAAAGCCACAGAACCCCTCCTTTCACTGCACCCAGTCTCCGAGGTTAGTAACTCCTGCCATGGTTGCAAAGATGCTGAGAAGCACATCACATGGTGCGATAGGAACAAGCCTGACAGTCAGACAGACTTGGACTCCAATCCTGGCTCTGCAACTTCCTTGTCATCAGACCCTTGGACAGAGCTCTTCCTGAGACTCAGTTTTCTCATCTGTCAAACAGCATCAACAATTCCTGCCTGGAGGCTGTTCTGAGGGTTAAGTAAAGTTGTGGATGAAAAGTGCTAGCATACATTTTCCCTTCTATGTTCAAACAGGTCGTTCATGTATGCACAGCTATGCACATGCTGTGTACTTCAGGTGGCACTAGCACACATTGGCACCCACCCCATCCAGATTCATAGGGCAACAGGGCTACAATTTACTCAAGAGGTGGAAGGGGGTATGAAAGGTAGTGGCAAATTAATTCCAACTCATGAGCCTGGCAGGCAAGGTTTCCCAGTGTCAAAGCAGCCTATGGCTTCTACATGCTGTGAACATCCATCCTAGTGCTACCCCCACCTGCACTCTTACCTGCTTTGCAGCTGCATTGGTTGCTGGAAGTGGCTCAGCCTGGCTGCTCCCCATGGTCCCCTGAACATACCAGACTCACTACTGGTTCCATTCTTAGGGCAAGACTCACGGTGTTCCCCCATCTGCAATCATAATCACTCTTATTTCATTTGAAAAGCAAGTTCAACTTTCTAAAAGCTTTCCTAGCTATCTCATACCACATCTTCCCAACCACCCTTGGGGGGGGGCGGTGTGTGTGTGTGTGTGTGCTAAAGATGTCTTTTAAGAATTCATGGCTTTTTATAGCTGAAGGATGAAGGTAGCAGAGGCGAATGAGTTGCCTAAGATCACCCTGCTGGTTCATAGGCAAGAGATATCAGAATTCAAGCCTTCTGATACAGGAGTGCTGATGCATACGGGCACTTGTACCCCAATGTTTATAGCAGCACTCTCAACAATAGCCAAATTATGGAAAGAGCCTAAATGTCCATCAACTGATGAATGGAGAAAGAAATTGTGGTTTATATACACAATGGAGTACTACGTGGCAATGAGAAAGAACGAAATATGGCCCTTTGTAGCAACGTGGATGGAACTGGAGGGTGTGATGCTAAGTGAAATAAGCCATACAGAGAAAGACAGATACCGTATGTTTTCACTCTTATGTGGATCCTGAGAAACTTAACAGAAACCCATGGGGGAGGGGAAGGAAAAAAAAAAGAGGTTAGAGTGGGAGAGAGCCAAAGCACAAGAGACTCTTAAAAACTGAGAAAAAACTGAGGGTTGATGGGGGTGGGAAGGAGGGGAGGATAGGTGATGGGCATCGAAGAGGGCATCTTTTGGGATGAGCACTGGGTGTTGTATGGAAACTAATTTGACAATAAATTTCGTATAATAAAAAATAAAAAAGAAAAAAGAATTCAAGCCTTCCAAGGTCTGCTCAATGGCTCTTTCCCACCTTTTGGTAAACAAGTGTTAGCCTTTTTCATCGAAAAGCTCACATTTTACTAGAGGAGATAAGCATGTAACAACAACCTTGAGGCAATGCTTGAGGGGTGCCTGGGTGTCTCAGGTTAAGTGGTTAAGTGTCTGATTCTTGATTTTGGCTCAGGTCATGAGCTCATGGTTGTGAGATTGAGCCCCACATTGGGCTCCGCACTGGGCATGGAACCTGCTTGAGATTCTCTCTCTTCCTCTGCCCCTCCCCCCTCAAAATGGCAATACTTGAAAGAAGCCAATCTGAAAAGGCTACATACTGTATGATTCCAACTCTATATGACATTGTGGAAAAAGCAAAACCATGGAAGACAGTAAAAAGAGCAGTGGCTGCTGGGGTTTGGGGATCGGTAAAGGAGGGAGGAGTACGTGGAACACAGAAGATGTTTAGAGAAGTAAAAATACTCTGTACGATACTATAATGATGGGTACATGCCATCATACATTTGTCCAAACCCATAGAATATGCAACACCAAGAATGAACTGTAATGTAAACTATGAACTTTGGGCGATAACAATGTGTCAGTATAGGTTTTATCAATTGCAACGAATGTCCCACTTTGGTGGGGGATGTTGATCATGGGGGAGGTTGTGCATGTGTGGGGCTGGGGGGTATATAGGAAATCTCTATACCTTATCCTCAATTTTGCAAACCTAAAATCGCTCTTAAAACAATAATATCTTGGGGCACCTGGGTGGCTCAATCAGTTAAGTGTCTGACTCGATCTCGGCTCAGGTCATGATCTCATGGTTCATGGGTTCAAGCACCATATTGGGCTCTGCACTGATAGCACGAGGCCTGCTTGGGATTCTGTCTCTCCTTCTCTCTGCCCCCTCCCCTGCTTGTGTTCTCTCTCTCTCTCTCTCAAAGTAAATAAACTTAAAAATAAATAAAATCTTAATTAAAAAAAGATAGATGAAAAGTACATTGAAAAGACCACGCCAGCATATGTACACAGTACCAAATTAGTACAGAGGAGGGAAGGATGAATTCTGTTAATTAATTTTGTATGGAGGAAGGAGATCTGTCGGGGAAGCCTTCAGAGAAGAGGAGACAGCCAGTCAGGCTTTTGAAGGATGAATAGGAAATTGCCAACAGAAGATGGGAGGGGATGGTTAGAGGGGGCAGTGGGAGTGTTCCAGGCAAAAGAAAGTGCATTTGTGAGAGCATGGAAGTGTTGAATGGGCATGGTGTATTTGGAAAACCACAAATCATTCAAGATGGCTAGATCATCAAATTTGAAAGGAAGTGACAGGAGGTAAGGCTGGAGAGGTAGGTGGGTCTAATCATGGAAAGTGTCCACGAAATGCTACGGAACATATACTTTACCCTTAGAAACTGGTGCTTCCCAAACCTCAGGCAATTGTGTCTCACATTTTCAACTTTTTTCCATTTCCATGCACCACCTGTACTACTATTTACTTAGTTATTTTATTTAATAAGACTCCTCCCTTTAAAACACTTAATCTTGCCCTAATAAAAAATATATGAGAAACCATGGTTTAGATTTGCTAGTTATATTTTTTCTGATACACATTAAAATATATACAGAACTCTGAAAGGCAAAAACAAAAAAAAAGTTTTGTCTATATCACATGCAAGTGATCCCCTGGGCCTCCTGGGACAACCAGGGCACACAATGGGGGCAAACCTGATCTCTCTGCCCCAAATGAGCAAGCCTTGGGTTCATAGCAAGAGAGTGCAGGGGCAGATCACTCTGGTGGCTGGCTGTGCTAGGCATGGCCAAGAGAAGGGCAAAGGTGGAGGCAGGGAGCCCAGTTCTGGAACAGATCAGAGGTAACAAAGGTCTGGACTCACAGTGACAGTGGGCTAAGAGGAGGGACTACCAGGTCTCAGAGGAAGACTCAACAAAAAATACTTTTGGAATGAATGGATGGATGGATGGATGAAAATTTTAAGTGTGAGGGAGAGGAAAAAAAAGAGCAAAGGGTGACTACTTTCTAGTTTGGGTTACTGGAGAGATGGTGGTATCACCAAGAGAAAATGGATGAGAGAAAGGGGAGCCTCTTTGCACTGGTGGAGGGTAGTGCAAGATGTGCTTAGCTGACTGTGAGGTCCTTGTGGGACATTTGGGTGGAGATGGAGCAGTTGACTGTTAGTTTGAGCTGGGAATAGAGATGTGGAGGCTAAGCCCATGGAAGTGGTCTCCAAGTGTGCCCTTGACTTCCAGGAGAGAGGGTGTAGAGTAAGAGCAGTTGCAGGCCCGAGTCAGAGCTCTGAAGAAAGGACATTTGCATGTAAGGGTGGGCAATGGAAGAGGTGCTTTCTTCCTCTATGAGCTTTTCCTGGTGACCTTAGGACAGACCTACCTCCTGTGATCAGGCCTCACCTCCTCCCTGAGACCACTAGCTGACTGTTTCCTGTGCTTATCTCTTCTCCTTGACCAGTCAGCGGGCAGCCTGGGGCTGAGAGGCTAACCAGTTCCTTGTCTAGTTAGCTCAGTGGGACTGAGTGTTCAACCAAGGCTTCTGAGACTGCGTAGGGATGGGGAGTGAGCTGGTGCAGTGCTGGGGAATGGCGAGGGCCAGGAGGTAAAATGAGAGAGGGGGGGAGAAGTACTCATGGC
>NW_024420375.1:3763570-3779230 GCF_014898765.1 Herpailurus yagouaroundi | reverse complement strand
CCTCTCAGCCCCAGGCTGCCCGCTGACTTGTGCTGGTGAAGTGCTGGGGACAGGGAAGGCCAGGAGGGAAAATGAGGGAGGGGGGGGAGAAGTACTCATGAGGCTACCTCCTCATGCTGCCAGAAGCTGGTGCAGCAGCTACTGCTTCCAGGATGACCCTGGATTGGAGCTGGCACTGAAGACACAGAGCAATTTCTAAGAAATGAAATAGCAGCCAGTAACTGTCCCAAGCTGTAGCACCAGCAGTTATGTGGAAAGTTATCCTCAAGCTCCTGTATTGGGCTTCACAGTATCTCCATTTAACACCAGTGGGCCATGAGCCTCCAGTTCTGTGGCAGAGAAGCAGGATGCTATGAGGTGGTGGCTGGGCCATTCACTTAATAGTGGCCTTAGAAGAGTATGTCCCCAGAAGATTCCAAAGAAAACTCAATGCCCAGAACCTTTGCTGCTGGCTCAGTGCCCCACAGGTGCTCAAATTAAGCCCCCTTAGGAGGTCAAATCAGGCCCAGCTCTGACAGGTGGACCCCAGTGGCAGTTACCCTGCCTGTCAGCACATCCCAAGTTGCTTTTCTGTAGTTTCCCTTGCCCCTACACCCTGTGAGACCCCCATTCTAGAGCCACCTCTAGGACTGGCTGGTCCTGAATGACTCCCCTTAACCACTCGGCCAGCTGAGTTCCCAGGAAAAGGCAGAGGCAACTCTCTGGTCCTGAACAAGGTAGGCTTTCGGCAAGACACCAATCTGTGTGCTGCTTTCTTACTGTAAACTTGAGTTACACTTGGTAAAAACTTTCCTTTCCTTCCCACTGGCCCGAACAGTGGATGTGGGCCTCTTGAATGGGTCCAGAGAACACCATGGACTTCTTCTGTGAGGAGGAGCACTGAGAAGGGAGAGAGGGGGCACCGTCAAGATGGAAGGAGGAGGGCAGGGAAGGTACCCCTGGTCCTACTGCATGTGGCCTGATCTGAGATAGCAGTGGAAGGTGCTTCCCAAGTGGTCAAGGATTAAGCAGGAGGGAAAACAGTTGGTGGGGGGAGGGGGGTGAATGGGAAAGAGAAGTTTCATCCACATTACTCTTGCACTGCTTGGGAAGGCGAGCTAGGAAAAGTTGTCTCCAGATTCTGTCTCCCTGATTTCCATACTGTTGGCAACCGGGAAGAGGCCATTGGGAGGAAGTATGCCAGCACCCTCAAGTCTATGTCTGGAGAGTGCCCAGGGATGAAGCAGGGCACGCCCAGGGTGGGAAGGCCACAAGCTCAAGACTGACACATGCTCCTCTCACCCATGCAAGGAGGAAAGCTCTCCTCCTCCGGGGCTGGGGCAGGAGGTGGGGGCAGGGCATTACACAGCAAGAAACAGATTCATCTGGATCATTCCGTGCATGCAGCATATGAGGTAAAGCCAGGAGAGGTGTAGGTGTACAGTGCTAGGTGGGGGTGGGGGGTGGGGGGAGATGAAGGTTTGAATAACAAAGGAGTCTCATAAAGGATAAGCCATGCATGGTTGCAGGTCTTTGCCTATTGGATCCAGACAGAAAGCACAATCCTAGCAATAAACTTCAGTCCAAGGCACGTTGCTCACTTCCCTGACGCTCCAGCCACCCTCCAGAGGCTACATGGGGTTGTTGGCAAAGAGGCTGGCCCTTGTCAGCTCAGGGAGCTCTGACTTATGCAATTCGGGCTGGCGCGGGAGCAGCGGAGCTGGGAGTACACCCACATCTCCCTCGGGCTCTCTCCCCGCCCCCTGCCAGCCCCTGCAAGTCACGCCAAGGGTCAGGGGCCCCGCTTGGCTGCAGCTGGGGAGGCCCTTGCTGTAGAAGCCCCAGAAAAAGGAGGGAAGGGAAGAGAGTACCTGTTGCTGAATGCATCCTGCTTTGGCTCTTACTCCTCGGTTGCTTGTGTTGAGAGTTGCCCATCATTCTGTTCTGGACTGGCAGCCGCCCCGTGGCTGCCGCCGCCGTGCCGCCTCCTCCTCCTCCTCCTCCTCCTCCTCCCCCTCCTCCTCCTCTTCCTCCTCTGCCTGTGCTCCTCCCCAGGTGCTTACATCACCTCAGCTTTGCTTCTCACACACATGGCTCATCCAAATCCCACTTGTGCTCCTGGCACACAATTGTCCAGACCTGACCCTCTCACTTGGACTAGAGCCTGCTAGGAGCTTCTCTCAGCCTCTCTCTCGCCCTCCCTCCTCCCCCACTTCCTCTGTCTCTGTCTCTGTCTCTGTCTCTCTCCCTCCCCCTCCCCCTTGCTTAGTGCTCTACTCAGCTTGAGCAGCCCAGGTTCCAGGGGAACCCTAGCGAGCCCTGAGCGCAGTCCCCGCCTCATCTGCCTCTGCAGACGGGGCCAGCACAGGCACCCTCGAGTACCTGACTCGCCCGCCCTCACCGTCCCTGGCTGCTTCTGCTCTCAGCGCTGTCATTTCTGCTGCCGATCCTCGCTCAGTCTGCAGAAGCTTGCAGGAGCGAGGGGCCAATAACAATCCGGGAGTGTGACAGGGACCAGTGGAGGAATGTGCTACCCAGGAATTCTAAGTGATAAAGCTCCCTGCTCCACTGGGGGATGGATCCAGTTCTGTAAGTGACAACTGCCAATGGACCCTGGGCTCCAGTCCTGACGGAGACCTTGGAGAAATTTTGGCAGAGCACAAGGCTGCCAGGCTGCAGTCTTGGAGCTAGCAGAGCGAGATGCCTCTCATATACCCAATGTGGCCAACAAGCGTACCTGCCTCCTTGCAGACACACCTGAAGCCTCGCTCCACCCTCCCCTCCCTTGCCTGCTTTGCCTTCCCAGGGGGAGGGCTGAGCTGGCAGCCCAGAGATTCACCACCTGGAACTGGGACCCTCAGCAGCCAATAAGAGGGCTCCTTCCATGAATCCCACTGTAAATCCCGCACACTCTCGCTCTCCCTTCTCCCTCCCACCCCCTCCTCACAAGCAGGCAGCTGCTCACTGCAAGTGCTGCAGCCCTGTGGGATAAGTGACACGGGGCAGGTTGTGCTGGCTCAGCAGTTCATTCCAGCCTTAACAGCCTGGCAGTGAGGAAGGGCCACGGCTCCTGGAATCAACTGTGTCACAGCTAGACAGCCTTGACTGACTTTACTTAGTGGAGTTGTGGTCCTGTCCAACCTGATGCCATCAGACTCAGGCTCACAGACCCGGGGGACCCATCTGTCATAGTCATGGCTACAAAGCACAGTGGGTGCAGGCCTGGCTAGAGCCTCAGTCTGGCAGACTTGGAGCACTGTCCCATCCAGAAAGCAGAGCTTCCTGACTTTGGGACAAGAGGTCTAAAATGGGATCCATCCATCCATTCATCCACCCACTCACCTACCCAATCACCTTGTACTAGATGCTGGGGACACGGATGTAGTAAGTCACCATCTAGGAGGGGTGACCGACACATCCACAGACCATAACAGTACAAGGGGATCACTGCCACACCAGGGAAAGGGTCCACATGTTGTGGGAGCACCAAAGAGAAACTTCTTCAGTGGAAAAGTTGGAGATACCCTCCCAGAGGAGGGGACACTTGGACTGGGTCATGGAAAATGAAGACGAGTTGGCCAGACCCACAAAGAGAAAGGGCATACTGTTAACTATTTGGAATACTACCCCTGCTAGGATAGGAGCCTCTCCTACCAGGACCCCAACCGTCAAGGGTCTCCTCAGTTTTCTTCAACAATTCCACATACATCACCTAAGGCTCACCTCTGCACCAGACTGAGGCTACAGAGGGAGGCAGACACTGACTTAGAGGCTCCCCCAGCTTATTTGGGAGACAGATAATTATAGAGAAAAGTCACAGGATGGTATGATCCTTGCTTGTGCTTTGCAGCTCACTGAAGAATGTGGCAGGAGGCCTCCAAGGAGACCACCCAGAGACCAGAAAAGAGGGTTGGGGAAACAGAGGTCTCAGAGCAAGTGTAAAAGACTGAGAGGGAAGCATCTTGGGAAAATGGATGTAAGAATATGGTAAAAATCTTGAAGATTTATGAACGTGGAAAAACCCCTGAAGGTGAGGTTTGGGGAACATTTGGTCCCTCCCCTCTTACCTACCTGTGGTGGGTCCTAGATATGAGTCTTGGTAGGTTCAAGGTTGAAAAAATGGACAGAAGAGAGGCTGGAAGAGACAGAACCATGAGATCCTGAGATGGTTCTAAAATGCATGGGACACACTGGAAGTCAAGCCAGAATTAAACTCGATTGGGTTGTGCACTTGGGACCCCAGATTATATTCCCAGGGACCAGCAGAGGAAGCTCAAATAGGAAAAGGCGTGTTTGGGAGTGTTTAGAGAGTAAGGGGATGGAGGGTGGGGCTGAGGAATGAGTGAATCATCATAAATGGAACACACCCATGTACCTGCTCCCCAGGCCGAGATGTTGAGCCTGAGCAGGACTACAGAAGCTCTCCTTGAAGCAATTTTTAGCCATCATTGCAGATCTTCTCACACAACCCTGTCAGGTAGATAATCTTAATTCTATCCACTTTATAGGTACCTAAATGGAGGCTATGACAGGGGAAGCAGTGTGGCCAAGGTCCCCACTGGCTCCTTCCACTGGGCCTAGACGTGTCCTAAAGTTGCTCCCAGAGAAAAACCAACAGAAGAGAACAGTGGACAGAGAACACCTTCTTTCTCTCCGCATCCCCTCTGTCCCATCATTTCTCTCCCCTCTTCTCATCTGAACTTCTCATAAAGAGACACTACACCCCGGGTCCCAGGTTCTCACCTCCTCTTCTCTGTTAGCCCCAGTGAAGACCCCGCCCCTTCTCATTCCCCACCCCCCAGAGCTTCCCTCACCCAGTCGCCAGTGTCCCTGGGGCCACAACCAGTAAGAGATGATTTCACATCTTTTCTCACTGGGCCTTTCTGCTTTTTTTGCCGCTGGGGGTCACACACTCCTTCCTGGCTAAATGAACCCAACTAGTACATAAGGTAGACAGGATTTGGGACCCTGTCTATCTATCTCCAAATTCGGTACTTTCTCCACCTTATCCCTCTTTATCATCTCAAGCAGATGGGAAATATTTTTAGGCATCTTTAACACTTTCATCTTCCTTCCCATCCATTTACTGAGTCCTGTAAGTTGTTCCTCAGAACTGTTTCATATACAAGCACTTTTTAAAAAATTTATTTGAGAGAGAGAGAGACGGCAAGTGCAAGCAGGGGACGGGCAGAGAGAGAGGGAGAGAGAGAGTCCCAAGCAGGCTCCACACTGTCAGCACAGAGCCTGATGCAGGGCTCAATCCCATGAACCATGAGATCATGACCTGAGCTGAAATCAAGAGTTGGACACTTAACTGACTGAGCCACTCAGGGGCCCCTTCATATCCAAGCACTTTTCAGTGTCACCTCTACTTCCCTCAGCTTGGTCCCAGCCACCATTATCTCTCCCCCTGGAGCACTGCAGTGAACATCCTCTTCACTGGGCTCCCTGTTTGCATCCCTATGTCCTATAATTTATTCTTCACACAGCAGCCAGAGTGAGCCTTTATAAATGTAAACCAAATCCTATCATTCCATTGTTTGGAACTTCTCAATGATCTGCTGTCTCAAGTGTCAAAGTCATGCTCTCTAGCCTATACCCAGAACTGGCCCCATGTGACCTCTTCACCTTTTCTCTTTATGTCCTGAAATAAACCCACCCCTCTGCTCATTCGATCTATGGGATTGCTCATTCTATTCTTTACCTTGTCCTTGTGATTTATCACTTAATGGCAAAGCAGCCCAAGAAAGGCTTTGGAGTCAGAGAAATCTGAATTTAAATCCTCACTCTGCCATTTCTACCTCTGTGTGGTCTTGCAAAGTCTCTTAACCTCCCCAGCTTCAGTTTTCCTCATCTGTATAACAGGGGATGGAAACATCTAACTAGAGACTTCTGTTAGCTGAGGGGCACCAGGCATATAGTAGGCGCTTGCTAAAAAGTGTTTCTCATCCCTTTCTCGCTGTCTCTCCTCTGTGCTGCTCCCAAACCATACAGCTCTTCAAGCTTCAGCTCAAACTCCACCACCTCATTAAAGCCTTCTCCCCATCCACTTCCAGTCTGCAGGGCTCACTCTTTCCTCTGAGTACCTTTAGTCTTGGCTGTCTGAGCCACTCAATTTGTCCCTAAACATAGCTGCCCTGGGATTGTTAGAAATCTACCATGGGCTCATGAACCTTCTCTGCTCTTGGCAGCTTGTGAGTTCCTTGAGGGATGTGTCAGATTTTGGACCCTTGAGTCTGCCCTGTGCAGGGCCTGGCACAGAAGATGCCTCAGTGTTTGCTGACAAATCAGTATGGGCTAAGCTACCTTGTCCACACAGACCTTCCCTCCTCTCCTTCCTCCTACCTCTCCTTTGCTCCCTGACAACTACTCTAAAACTTGGTCCTCCTGCTCCCAGCAACTCGAGAGACTCTTCAAAATATTCTCATCCCTTCTTACTTACCAGGGTGGACAACCAGGTTGTGTGTGGTGCGGGTGGCACCTGTTCTAATGGGTATACTGATGCAAGATCACTGCCCATGGAAAGGTGCTAGGAACTCAGCTCCTTTGTGCTGAGCACTGTGCAGGTTGCAGGGCAGGTGGGGGGTAGTTGCATTGGCTTTAGGAGGGGGCTAGACTCCCTGTGGTGTCTTCATGTGGACTTTAGGGGGTGGGGAAAGGGCTCCTTTCTGGCACATGTGCAGGCTGAGCCAGGCCAGAAGCAGCCATGTCTATCAAGGAGAGAGGACCAGGCTCCTCACCTGACTTGGTGTCTTTTAGACACACCAGAGGAGGGGACAGAGAAGTCTGAGGCCAGAAATCAGCAACTATGGGCTCCATTTCCCCAAAGTGAAAGAGTTTAAGGCTCATTGTTGTCATCTCATCAGCCACGTCCAGCTGTACTCAGGGCTGGCGGAGGGGGTGGAAAGGGAACAAGGCAGGTGGTACCATCTCCAGACTTTCCCCCGGATGGAGCCCAAGAACTGGGAAGAGAGCCAGTTGGTCACTTTAGTCATGCTTTCTCTTCTCACAACCACCTGTGAGGGGAAGGTTATTGGTCCTCATTCCCTAGATGAGAAAATTGAGATTAGGGAAGAAGGTGGTGTCGGTGACTGACATGGTCAGGACTATAGCCCAAGTTAGGCTGACTCCAAGTCTGGCTCTTCTTCACTCTGCTGGCCCTGTCTTCCATGATCTGCACACACTCTATCCTGGTATGGGGAAGCTCCAGGTACAAGTTCCATAAGGAGAAGTGAATTCGAATACACAGCCCTGACTCTGACTCCAGAGGGCCCTAGCCTACCAGAAGCCAGTCCTTGGCAGTTCACTCAGTGCCCTGTCCTGGGGACACTTTCCACCTTCACATCAGTCACAGCTCCCTCAGGCTTGGAACATCAACTTCTCTTCCAAGTCCTCCAAAGTGCTGTCTTCTATTCCATCTGCTTGGAATTTTCTTTTTATAAAAATTTTTAATGTTTTTGTTTATTTTTGAGAGAGAGAGAGAGACGGAGATGAGCAGGGCAGGGGCAGAGACAGAGGGAGACACAGAATCCAAAGCAGGCTCCAGGCTCTGAGCTGTCAGCACAGAGCCTGATGCGGGGCCTGAACCCACGAACTGTGAGATCATGACCTGAGTCAAATAATAATAATTATTATTAGTCAGACACTCAACTGACTGAGCCACCCAGGTGACCCTGCTTGGAATACTTTTCTTCCCACCTCCATCTCTGCTTGTTAAAAGTCATACTCATCTCTCAAGACCCAGCCTCCTTCTCCATGAAGCTTTCTCTTAGCTTTGCAGCCAGGGGCACACTTACATCCCCATGGCCACATCCTTTTCATGACTTCCAGGACCATTGCCTATTCCTCCTGTCCTGTTTCAAGCATTTTATGGTCTTCCCAAATGTCAACCAACTTCTCCTTGTGTTTATTCCCACAGTACAATTCAACGTTCCCCAAAGTATGGTACACATTTTGCTAATGGTACATGAAGTAGTGGTAAGACAAGGAATTTCAGATATACACAGATGATCTTTTTAAGTTTAAAAGTCATATATTTATTCTAATTAATACTAGACTCTCCTTATAATAACTAGTGTACTTCCTTATGTATTCAAAGCTGAATTAAATGAATTTAAGAAAAATAATTTGCTATCTGTAAAGTGGATTGAATTACTTATCCTTTCCTCGTGGGCTATCGTGAGGAGATCTGCAACAATGACAAAAAATTGCCTTGAGGAAGGAGGACTTTGGTAGTTCTGGCTGGGCTCAACTTCTTGACATGGGTAATGGGTACATGGGTGTGTTCACTTTGTGATCATTCAGTAATGTGTGCACTTTTTGATTTGTGCTTTTTTGGGGGGGGTGTTAATTTCCCATAAAAAGTGTATTTAAAAAATAAAGCCTGAGCTTCACTCAAGGTGAGTTGCACATTTTGTACTTTGGTCCCAAGGACCCATGAGAAGGGTGGTGATGCCACTGACATCCAAGGGAAGGGGGTGCAGGTGTACAGAAAGTAGGTTTAGGGAAGGCAGTAGGTTACAGAATTGTGATTTGAGGCATGTTTTCTTCTTTGGCCCCTGTCCCAGTAAGATAGCCAGAGCGCCTTCTGAGAGCCTGTGCTGATGAGTAGCAGGCCAAGGCCAAGAGGGTAGAACCAGCGAAGACTTGGATCATAAACAAGCATACATCCCAGAAGATAAGCAGAGAGGCCAGCACAGGGGACAGAGTGCTGGCTGGATGCTTCATGACCTTGGGCAGGCTCTGGGCCTTTCTGAACCCCATTTAGATTCCACCCGGGCAGTAAAATATACGGACCTAATTGCTCCTTGAGGGTCCTCTCAGTTCAGACACTCAAAGAGTTGTTCTATGCACTATTAGTCAACAAAGCTATTCTCAAGTAATTTGAACACCCATTCTGTTCTAGGTGTTGTTCTGGTCACAGAGGACACAAGAATGAGAGACCCCAGCTGCTGCCTTCAGGGGGCTCCCAGGCCTCGGTTTTTCTTATATAGTTGCCCCTGGGGATAGACTAACACCAAATTTCAAAGTGGAAGTGTCTCTAAGAGACTTTCAAAGGAAACCCTAGCCAGGGTTGGAAAATGAACATGCCTCCAAAGGTAGGGAAGGGTGGGGAACTTTGGGAAGTAGGCTGGGCGGAGGAAAGCCGTAGGGAGTGTCAGAGAACTGGAGTATGTGTGCTACATCCCCCCAGGCCCCCAAGGCATTCATCCTTCAATCTGGGAAACTTCTATACTGGTCCAGCCTGACCCATCTGTAGTCCATAGACTGCCAAGAGCTTGCCACCGTGCTTCCTGTTGGTTGTGGTCTCCAAGTATTTTTTAAATAAAGTTTATTTATTTATTTATTTTGAGGGGAAGTGGAGGGACAGAGAGAGAGGGAGAGAGAAAATCCCAAGCAGGCTCCATGCTGAGAACGTGGAGCCTGATGTGGGGCTTGATCCCATGAACGATGAGATCATGACCTGAGACGTAATGAAGAGTCAGACACTTAATCAACTGAACCACCCAGGTGTCCCTCCAAGTACTTTTGACCCTGTACTTCAATATGTGCATATTTATGTATAAACAAACGATATGCATGTAATACTGTGCTAATTGATTTTATAAATTATAAAACATAAACAAATATGTGATAAAATAAATGTTATTAGGAATTCTAACACTATCACCCTGTACCCCAATAGATTAGGGACTCATTTTGGAGGCCATAGATCTTACAGCTAGCTGATGGAATAAGGACAAAAGAAGGGGATAAACATGTGTTGTGCTCTACTGCCTCTCAGGCCTGGCTCCCAGGGCTCTGTATGCCTTAGTCATTTACTCAATAGATTTCACTGAGTCTGTTGTATCTCGGCCTTATGCTGGGCACCGGGAGATAGAGAGATGGACAAGACAGACACAAGTAGTTTACAAGCCAGTCAGAGGAGATACACAATAACTAAAGACATAAAAATAACCAATGTAGGGCTAGCTTGGTAGCAGTGCTATGAAGGAAATCAACATGGTGCTATGACAGTGAGTGACGGGGATGAGTGTGAGGAGCAGGTTTGGATAAGTGGTCAGAGAAGGTCACTCTGAGCTACGAACTGAAGATGACAAGGAGCCAGCAGAGGAAACAGGAAGTGCCAAGTCCACGAGATGAGAAGAGATGATTTTGAGAAATGGAAAGGTCAGTATGTCTATGGTGGAGGAGGTAAGGGGGAAAGTGGTAAATTTTATTTGAAGTGCAATGGAAAACCACTAGAGAGTTTTAAAAAAATTTAGTTTAGAAAAAGAGAGAGAGAGAAAGAGCAAGCAGGAGAGAGGGGCAGAGGGATAGAGAGAGAGAGAATCCCAAGCAGGCTCCACACAGCACAGAGCCCGATGCAGGGCTTAATCCCACGACACTGGGACCATGACCTGAGCCGAAATCAAGAGTCGGATGCTCAACCGACTGAGCCACTCAGGTGCCCAAGCCACTAAAGAGTTTTAAGCAACACAGTGATAGGATATCATTTAAAAATTTTAAAGATCACCACGTCTACTACGTGAACAATGTACTGGAGGGAATTTGAGAAGAAATGAGGAGGTCAGGAGGCTATTGTATTTGTCCAGGCAAGAGATGACAGATCAGGATCAGGGCAATGGAAACAGCAAGAGCAGGCAAGGAAAATATATATTTAAACCTTGTGATAACCCTACAATAATGCCCTTGTAAGGCCACTATTATCATCCCCATTACACATGTCAGGAAACTGAGGCCAACTGAGGTTAAAGAACTTGTCTAAGATCACACAGCTTGTAAGTGACGAAAGCAGGATTCACCCAGGTCTGCCTGGCTTCCTTCCCATTCTACTTTAAATTCTAATTATGTTTCCTGCTCCAGGGACTCATTCACTAGGACCATACAGGTCTTCCTATTCCAATCCTGAAAATTACTGGGCATCGTGAGCAAAGAAAAGGGGATTGAAGACTATTTGACCCAGCAATCAGCCAAGGGTATGTAAGTGATTAAAACAGTTCATTCATCCCGTTTTCCTAAACATGCTGAGTTCACCAGAGCTCTAAGTAAGGGAAAAACCATTCTTTCCTTTGGAGGGGGAGTGGACAGGAGGAGGTGGTGATGGTATATTTGGAAATAGAAAAATAAAAGCTGCCAACTTGTGCCTTCAAGGAAAGCCCAGGGGCACAGGCCAAGACAGGGGAAGTGACTTGCCAAATCCCTCACAACCCCCAAAGTTATTCGTGTGAAAAAGAAGGCAGAATTGTGCCTGCCAAAGACATGAAGTCCTTTACAGAGCACTTTGTTAGCAAAGCCTCGCATCCTTGTCATATGCAAAGCACGCTGGAACGTTGCCATGGCAACAGGCAGTTGGGCGCCTGAATCAGCTCAAGGCCTGCCTCAGCAGAGAGGTCCAAGCCTGTGGGGGCAGCTCTCAGAAAGGGGGGGCTGTGGAGGGGAAGCTGGGTTTGTGTATGTTGATGAGGAGCCCTGAGCTCCCTTCCAGGTTACCAGGGCCCAAAGCCTGTGTCTTCAGGAAATATTTCCTGTTGCCAGAAACAGCTAACTTCCACAAAACATAGCACCCCAGCTTGGCATGACCTCACCCTTTCCCTTGGCTCTTTTCTGGTGTTTTGTTCCCCTCTTTCTTTTTTGAGTGTCTGGGAAAATAAAAGAAAATGGAAACATCCACCTGCTGTAAAACAAAACTCCTTTGTGTTACAAATACAACAAGAAACTATAGCCCAGAGAGGGAAAGGGACAGGCTGAAGGCTGCACAGCCTTGGTGGTGCCAGAGTCAGAGCACAGTTCCCCTGACTCCAAATGTAATGTGAGTTTCGCCACAGTATACTTCTTTCCCTGGGCACTGGGGAGGCAGTAAAGTGAATCAATATTGATGGAGCCCCTCTGTGAACCTAATGCTGTGCTAGGTTCTTTTGTATTCCCCATAGCTCATCTGTACCACAAACTTGCAAGGGAGCTTTTATTATCCCCATTTCACATGTTAGGAAACTGAAGCTCAGAGAAGTTAACGATCAGGCTACAGGTCACACAGCTAGACGGAGTGGTGTTAGACTTCACACTGGTCTTTGCACTTCACCACATGGCCTCACACTTCTGATGTCAAACGCGCTCCATTCCCTCCTGTATAAACAAGACACACAAGTGTAAGTGATTCTACATGCTGCCCCTACTCTGACACTTTGACAAGAAAATGGTCTCCGGTAGATCAACAAGCTGCCACTCAGTAAAGACCAGCCACTGATGTGTTTCTCCGGGCATCAGTTTCTTCATCATTACAGTGAGGGTAACTCTAATTTGGGGTTGCTGGAGGGGTGAAATGGGAATGTGTATAAAGTGCATAGGGCGAGGGCTGGTGCATAGTAAGTGCTTAATAAATGTTAGCTACTGTTAAGATTATTTCCTTTAAGGACCAGTTCCAATTCTGTCACCTCAACACAGCCCACATTTGATGCAATTTCAGTTTTATTCTCCAGTCACCCACTAATTACCAGTTGCCAGCAACTGGAGTTGAATCCCTTCTGCCGGAGGAAGAGAAGGGCATCAAGAAAGGGCACTACTGAGCCAGTCCTTAAAGAAGGAAGCAATATTTGCCAGTAAAATGAGGGTTGGACAGAGGACATTCTAGGCAGAGGACATTTAAAACAAGAGCATAAAGGTATGAGGGTACCTGGTGTTTTGGGGGGAAAAGAATGATCTAGTATGGTGAGGTAGGAAATGAGGTAGTCGAAACCAGACTGTGAAGGACCTGAGTGTCAGGAGAAGGGGCATAAGGGTGCATGGGTGGCTCAGTTGGTTAAGTATCCGACTTCGGCTCAGGTCATGATCTCGTGGTCCGTGGGTTTGAGCCCTGCATTGGGCTCTGTGCTGACAGCTCGGAGCCTGGAGCTTGCTTCAGATTCTGTGTCTCCCTCTCTCTCTGCCCCTCACCCGCTCGTGCTCTCTCTCTCTCTCTCTCTCTCTCTCAAAAATAAATAAACATTAAAAGAGAAAAAAAATTTTTTTAATGAAATTCGGATTTTCACTTGGAAGTTCAAATTTTATCTTTGGCAACAAACACTGTGAGCTATTTTCCTTGAAGCTATGGGATCACTCCGTTCACTTTTGAGAAAATGTCTGCCAACTTCTCAAGTCTGAATAACCATAGTTCGTCAGTCATTCCTTCAAATACAACGGATGTTCCATGGAAAAGGAGGTCTCCAGCAATCACGCAAGTGCCTTTCCTCCAGAAAACCCTCAGTCTTCAGCACACAGCACAAGTGCTCTAGGTGTTCTCGTTCCATTGCACAGATTATTAAATAAAATTTTCATTCAAAGGTAAAGATTTTTAAAAATTAACACTTTAAAATTTTTTTTCATGTTTTCATTTTTATTTGAGACAAAGACAGACAGAGCATGAGCAGGGGAGGGGAAGAGACAGAGGAAGACACAGAGAGAGGAAGACATTTCTAAAGGTAGAATGGCCAGAGGAAGACACAGAATCCGAAGCAGGCTCCAGGTTCTGAGCTGTCAGCACAGAGCCTGATGTGGAGCTCGAACTCATGGACTGTGAGATCATGACCTGAGCTGAAGTCGGACGCTTAACCAACTGAGCCACCCAGGTGCCCCCAAAATTAACACTTTTTTTTAACTGAGTTATCAAGGCCATTCTTAAGGTAAGACTGGTCTTTCCCCCTGGGAGTGTGTGGTGGTGAAGTATACAATGACCAGCAGTATAGGACGGTGCCACCACTTTTATTCACAAAGGTGCCGGCCGTTTTGCCCTGGGTGCAAACATCAACCTCATGAAAAAGGCAAATGATGTTTCAGTGTTACCCTGAAAATGGCTCTGAGCTTGCGCACCCCCTGAAAGGGTCTCAGTAACTCCTAGAGGTCTGTGGACCATACTTGAAGAATTGCTGGTTTAGAGAAATTCTTGCCCAAGTTTGCAGGGGCAAGTTAGAGAAGGTTTACTGCAACATTATTTGTGGTCATGGGGAGTAGATGGGACCAAGATGCCCGGTCTTTGAGGAACAGAGAGGTAAAATGTAGTAGGCGTGTGCAGTTGTCAGGAGTGATAAACTAGATGTGCACATAGCACAAATAGACCTCAAAAACAGAGTGGTTTTTTTTTAATTTTTTTCAATGTTTATTTATTTTTGGGACAGAGAGAGACAGAGCATGAATGGGGGAGGGGCAGAGAGAGAGGGAGGCACAGAATCGGAAACAGGCTCCAGGCTCTGAGCCATCAGCCCAGAGCCCGACGCGGGGCTCGAACTCACAGACCGCGAGATCGTGACCTGGCTGAAGTCGGACGCTTAACCGACTGCGCCACCCAGGCGCCCCTCAAAAACAGAGTGTTGAGGGGAAAGAAGAAATAGAATATCATCTATGAATCAACAGCATTTATGTAAACTTAAAGCATACATAAATATATTTTCAAAGATACCTGTATTTCCAAGACACATTCCAGCCCACCAGAGAAAGGATGGGAGTGGGGATTAAAGATGAAAAGGAAAAATAAAGTAAGACAAAAAAAATAATTTAAAGGACCTCACATGGATAGATAATAGTGTGCACAGCAGTACATTTAACTGTGACTTTGAGTGCAAATAAGGACAGCGTTATTGTGAAGCAGAAAATAGTTTACTCTTTCAAGAGCCCTACTGGCGAAAAGAAGGGGGGGATTGCTGGAGAGAGTTCTAGAGAAAGAAGTGGGTGGGATACCTGCTCTTTGCCTCCTATCAGTCTATCCAAACATGTGCTAGCCTGGGTTACCACTGGCCTCCCGGTTTCTGAAGTTCACAGAATAAGGCTCCAAAAGATATGGAGGGTATGGGAGTAGGTCCCACTTGCTGGCTCCTATTTTTTCTGGGAGGTAGAAGATGAGATCATTGCCTAGAAGTAGGAAATGATATGCAGTTGGGGCATGAGGATCCAGGGAACACGTGAAGCAGCTGCCATAGAGACTAGAGAAAAGTAAAAGCATTTCCAGGTAGCACTGACAGCCCATCTGAAGACTGAGGGATGTTTGAGATGGATGGCAGGAAAATTGCCTTGATGTTTCATTTATTTATTCACTCAATAAATTAGTCAAAAAGTATTTATTGAATGTCTATTATGTGCCAAGAACCTTGCAAGGTACTTGGGATACCATAAGGAGTAGAGAAGGCATAGTTCTTATCGTTATGGACATGCCAGAGTCTAGTGTGTGTGGGGTGCTGGGTGGAAGATGTTAATTCTAAGTAAGCACACACAAGCAAATATAATTAAACCATAATAACTGCAAGGGAAGAAGGTACAGGGTGCTGAAAGAGTATATTGGTGAGGTTTCATGCAGTCTGGGAGTCCTGTTGGTAAATAGAGATCTTCATTTCTAGGGGCTGCGCACTGCTCCACTATAGGGACGCTCCATGATTCACCTAACCAGTCCCTTACTGTAGGGCAGTTAGAATGTTTTTCCTGTTCTTTCCACATCATAACCAACATTTTGTTGTACATCTTCATACATGCATTGTTGGGCACTTCTTTGATTATCTCCTCAGCATGCATTTCTAAAAGTAGAATTGCCAGGTTAAAGAGTATGCATATTCTCAAGGCTTTTGAAACAGACTTCCAAAGTGCCCTGCAGAAAGGTTGTACCGATTTACACAGGGGAAAGTCTGCTTTAAAAAAAAAAAAAAAAAAAAAAAAGATTAA
>NW_024420375.1:3762891-3763170 GCF_014898765.1 Herpailurus yagouaroundi | reverse complement strand
AAAAAAAAAAAAAAAAAAAAAAAAGATTAACAGTAGTAAGATCCGGGTTGTAAAAATTCTGCAAAGGTTTTTTTCTTTTCTTTTTTTTTTTTTTAATTTTTTTTTTCAACGTTTATTTATTTTTGGGACAGAGAGAGACAGAGCATGAACGGGGGAGGGGCAGAGAGAGAGGGAGACACAGAATCGGAAACAGGCTCCAGGCTCCGAGCCATCCGCCCAGAGCCTGACGCGGGGCTCGAACTCACGGACCGCGAGATCGTGACCTGGCTGAAGTCGGTT
>NW_024420375.1:3705361-3762791 GCF_014898765.1 Herpailurus yagouaroundi | reverse complement strand
CGCGGGGCTCGAACTCACGGACCGCGAGATCGTGACCTGGCTGAAGTCGGACGCTTAACCGACTGCGCCACCCAGGCGCCCCGGTTTTTTTCTTTTCTATATTTTGTACAGTTAAATTCCCCATTTCCCCACCTGTTAACCACTCTTGTGTGTATGTGTATTACTCATTTAAAAATATTTGAGTAGTTAATGCACTTACACACAACATAAATATTCAGTGACTACAAAGAGAATTCAGAGAGAAGTGAGTCTCCTTGATCCCTAGCCAGCTTCTTGGGCATCCTGCCAGAAGTTCTGTGCATATACAAGAAATTAGATGGTGGCATCCTATTAGACACATTCTTTTTTTTTTTTTTTGCACTGTACACTTTCTATTTAACACAAAGAGCCACCACATTTCTTTCGGCCTGCATAGTATTATTCCACAGTTACTTAGGCTATTTCCACTGTTTATCCAGTGACTACAAAAAAATGTGTATTATTCCTTTAACAACGATAATAGCAAAGGTGGAAAAAGAAGAAAAAAGACCATCTACTGAGGTTAGAATATGTCTCCATTTGTTCAAGTGATATGCTGGGTGATAGGAATGAAAAGATAAGAAATTTAGAGCCTCCAAGAAAAGAGAAAAGCAGATTTTTTAGTCTCAAGGTTAGGAACACCTGTGCTTTTAATAAACAACTGATTTGCTTTTATCTGTGAATGCCATAATTGATCATGCCTCCCCTTTCTGTTATCTGCCATGAAAGCTTAAGGCCAAATTTTGGGACTGCTGTTTATCAAGAAAAGACATCCTGACATTCACTTTCTGTCACGACTTCATCACCAGTTCCCCTTGCTTGCCCCTTGCCTCATATTTCTCTCATAAATGTAATTTAGGCTCTCCTCAAGGACCGGGTGTAACTTCATGAGGTACCTTAAATCCTTTTCAGAATAAATCAAAGGATGAATAATATTTTACAAAAATTGAGCTAAATGCAAGGCTCTCTCCAATGCCATCCTCAGAAGGGATGGATGGGCAAGACGCAAGGAGAAGATGCCTCCAGAAAACAACAAAAACCTAATTGGAGGTCAATCAATTGCTGGGCTACATGCGTCAAAGCTGAGGTCTTCAGCTTCTGAACACGCAAAGCAATTTAGCGCTCGAGTTCCCATGGCAACTGTGCCCGGCTTTCTCCAGCAAAGACGCTGGAGCCCGGCCTGCGGGTTGCTGGGGGGCTCTAGTTGCTGGCCGCGTGACTTCGCTCAGGCCTGGGTGTTTAGATACTCAGGGACTTTCCATTAACGGGAGTTCTGGATTTGGGCCTAATTGAAAATGCAGTTGCTGAGGAGAGGTAAAACGTATACACTGTAGGTGGAGTGACACAGCAAGGTAGCCCTCCAGGACCTGAAGTTACTTTTCACTTCTCTTTTCCTTCCTCTCCCCGCTGCTAGGAAGGAGCTCCGGAAGCAGGAGATAGAACCTCGGTGGGAGGAATCCACACCGAGCTGCGCTTTCTCAAAGGGGCTGAAAGAGTGACGGGTACAGACAGGGGAAGGGCTGCCCTCATGAGCATTTTTAAAGCCTCAGCCTAATTGATTGCTTTGGCCTCCACTGAAGAAAGGTTGTGTTACCCGAAGGAGGATGCTGGAAGAGGGAAGCCCGGAAGTAGAATGGGGCAAGATCTGTAAATGTCCCCCTCACCACTAGGGGAGAATATAGATGAGTATTCAACTGTTCTGGAAGGAGGGAGGACTTTCTCAGCATGAAAAAACACAAAGGAAAATGGCAACATATTTGACAGCATCATTAAAAAAAAAAATGTTAGCACATCCCAGAGCACAAATAAACCAGAAATCAAAGACAAAATAGAAAGCCAGGAAATTAAAAAGATATTTGCAGCACAGGGCAAAAAAAGGTTAATAACTTTATTACATAAAGAGCTGTAAGTAATAAGCTCTTTACCAATAAGCAAAAAGACACACGTTTTACTTGTATAATCAGAAAAACCAATTCTGCTTAAAAAAAGAGGAGTGCAGAAGAACATGTCATTCTCTGAGAGGGAAGCTATTAGGAATCACAGAATGTAGATCAGCTCAGACAACTGCAAAAGTGGCTCAGGGAAGAAAGAGTTTGAAACGTGCTGTTTATTGCAGTGGGGAGATGGGGTGGAGGTCTTCTAAAGCTTATTTAAAAGCAATCAATTTAGAACAACCTATCGAAATGGTACTGGAACCTGTCACTGGCATACGCAGGCAGGAGGGCTTGGCTGGCTTCCCGTAGAGAGAGGACTATGGCAGAGAATGTGTTGCAGTATCTTCTTGGAAAGAGGGCTATGGTGATATATCCCAGGCACCTAGAGCAGACCTGGCCCAGCATAAGAAGGTACTCAGTGAGGCCTTGCTGAAGAGTCTGTGAGGCTCTCTTCATGACGACCAAGTCCTCAGGTGGAGTCCCTGGTCCCAAGCAGCCTTCAAGGGACTTACCTGGGAGCATACCTATACTGTGTTTCTGTAGGTGGTGGGACTATTCATTTCTCCCACAAACATTCCTTGAGACCTATTATCTGCTGGGCATGAGATGGGAGTAGAGGAGTGGACCCCCAAATGAGGAGCTTATAACAAAGAGTTCTCAGTCCACTGGGGGAGATAATATGTAACTTGTGAAAGAAGCAGCTTTTGAGATGGGCTTTAAAGGTTGAGTAAGAGTTCAACAGGCAGAGATATAGTCCGGGCAGGTATAAGAATTGGAAATGAAGGCAAAGAGACGTGAGTGAGTGAGATAATCTCTAAGGCCCTTTTCAGCTCTGCCAATCTATGATTCTGAACTTCAGCTTCATCCTAAGCAACAATACCTCTGTGAAATCATGGATTATATATGCTGGTTATACTGTCCTCTACTATGTAGAAAAAATAAATACATAAGCACTTGAATAAAACAAAACTTTCATTTCACTTGATGCCAGCGGCAGGTGTTCCACGTTTTGGGAAATTGTGCCAATGCTAATAAAGAGCCACTGAGGGCTCTATCTCCAGAATTGAGAAGATTGGAAGGGGGAGAGAATGGAGACAGGAAAACTGGTCAGAGGTTCTCATAAAAATCCAGTGATGAAAGGGGATGGGTCCTGGGGTTCCTGAGTGGCTCAGTCGTTTAAGCATTTGACTTCTGCTCAGGTCATGATCTCACAGTTCGTGAGTTCTAGCCTTGCATCAGGCTCCATGCTTGTCGGGCTTCACACTGGCCAGTGGAGTCTGCTTGGGATTCTCTGTCCCTCTCCATCTCGCTCTGTCCCTCCCCCACTCCTGCTTTCTCTCTCTCTCTCAAAATAAATAAATAAACTTTAAAAATAAAAAACTAAGGGCACCTGGGTGGCTCAGTTGGTCAAGTTGCTGACTTTAGCTCAGGTCATGATCTCGCAGTTCGTGCGTTCGAGCCCTCTGTCAGGCTCTGTGCTGACAGCTCAAGCCTAGAGCCTGCTTCAGATTCTGCGTCTCCATCTCTCTCTGCCTCTCTCCTGCTTGCGCTCTGTCTCTCTGTCTCTGTCTCTCAAAAATAAATAAACATGTAAAAAGAAAAAAGAAAAAAAAAAGAAAGGGGATGGGTCCTCAACTCAGAAGAAATGGGATGTATAGGGAGAAGTGACTGATCAGACTAAGGAACGGGTTCCTAATTCCCAGTTTGCTGAACACAAATCCAAATGAGGCAGAGCTTACATTCAATCCTGGCCATTATATTCTTTTCAACATGGAGGGGTATTGTTTTACATTTCCCTTCCCCAATTTGGGACATATTGTTATGGTTGTTTAAATAAGGTGCCAATCCGACTGGGCAATGGCAGGAAATGTTTCCTCACAGGAAAGGCTCACATCAGATCCCTGCTGCCTTTTACAAATAGAAATCAAGCTTCCTCCTACAGAGGACAGGAGGGCCAGACCACAATGGCACCTTCAACAGGTGTTAATAAGAAATAAAATTCTCCTTTTTGGTTAGCAGCCCAGGAATGAAGTGTTTGCAGAGGGTCTGGGAGGAGTGAACAGGAGACATGTTCTCAGCTCTGTCATCTGAGCAGTGTGAAATGAAAGCCCAGAGAGATGGGTGGCTATGGGGAGACCACCACATACCTGCCTTTTCCATTTGCAACCTGGAAGGGGCCTTCCCTTTTCACACACTGGAAAGTGACAAGTTTGGAAACCATCAGGGCCATCAGCCCAAGTTGCAGAAGCAGGTGAGAATGTCCTGTGCTCCTGGAGGAAGGGAAGAGTGACATAGGGGAAGGTAGACCATGAGGGGAAGGGTTAGGGAGGATCAGAGAGTAGCTAGATACCTGTCCCATCCCTTCTTACACCCCCAAGCCCACCTTCTTCAGTTGAGACCCCTAGCCTTGTTCCAGAAGTCTTATGGGCACCCAAGCAACTCCTAGCACAGTTGGCTTGGAGGCCTCCCAGCATCTCTGTGGCCTAACTGAAACATGCTTCTCTCCCCACAATTGTCCAAGCCTTTCAGTGCTTGACTTTTCACACAAGAAAGCTTGCTGTCATCCCTACCCTGTGCCAGGCACTGGGGACAAAAACTGGAAATTGGGCCTTCAGTCAGGCATGCCTTAGAATCCCAAGGGGCCAACTTTGTCAGAGGTTAACACGCTTTCATGTTGTTCCTTGTCCCATCACACTGAGAGTGCCACCAAGCCAGAGTGGGCATGCAGTACATATTTCTTTAATTTGTTGAAGGAATTTTAAGCAACAAGAGAAAACAAGATCTATGTTGGCCAAACTTACTTTCCAAAATAGACAGTAAAGAAGCTTTATGTCTGATTTTTTCCCAAGCTGCTGAGATAAATACTGTATCAAGTTCAGTAGAAACCAAGAGGGGGCTTTGCCTGGAGGTATCTGTGAAGGCTTCCAGAGAGGATGTCATTGAGGCAAGTTTTGAGGAGTAAATGAGGTTTTCCAAGGGGGAAACAAACACTCTAGCTAAGTGTATGGGATGGAAGTACGACCAAAGATGTGCAGGTAACAGATTGGGATGTGTGGTTGGAGGCCTGAAAGTAGAAAATTTTGCTAGAATCAGGTGGTAGGAGGTGATGCTGGAAAGGTTGCTTGGACCCATGCTGTGGAGGGCCTTCAATTCCAGCTGGAGGAATAGATCAGGAACATGTTATGGAGAAGAAAATCTTAACTAAGATTGACGTGGCAGTGATGCAGGAGAAGCAAGCAAGGGGGAAGGTAAGGTAGGAGATGACCATGTGGCATAACAGTGTCTGGGACTTGTGGTCACTGCAAGGACAGAGAGGGAGGGCAAGGTGTGAAACGTTGATGATGATGTAGGGAAATAGGGTCTCTTCTATATTACTGGTGGAAGTGTAATTTGGCACAGCCATCTTAAAGAGCAGTTTTGTGACATCTACACATACCCCTCATCCCAGCCATCTGACTTCTAGGTACATACAAGATTTCTACATGTACATGGGGAAATATGCACAAGAATGTTCACTGCAGCATAGTTGGTAATGGTGAAAGAAAGAAACAAGAAAGAAAGAAAGAAAGAAAGAAAGAAAGAAAGAAAGAAAGAAACCTAAGTTTCTATCAGCAGAGGATTTAGAAAAAGAGATTTTATTATTCATGTGATGGTTTACTAAGTAGCCATTACAATGAACAGCTTACACCTGTATGTATGAAAGGAATAGAGACCAAAAATATAGTGCTGAATGAAAAAAGCAAATTTCAAACAGCTACCTCACATGGACTATTTAAAATCCCACTTAGGACAGATTTTAAATGTCCAAAACCAATATTGTACACCTTGTACAGACACATAAACATGGTCTGGCTATGCCTCACAGTCAAGATAATGAAGGATGGGACTGGGGAGGACAGCATATTGAGGGATTTCAATGGTATTCTATCTAATGTGTTACTTTGTGAGAAAAAGAATCGGGCAAATATGAGGCAGATGTTAACATTTGTTCATTTTGGGTGGAGGGTACATGAGCATTTGCTGCATATCCTCTGACTTTTTTTTTTTAAATTTTTTTTCTAAGAAGAAGAGGAAAAAGGGAAAGAGAGGAGGCATGAAAGAGAGAGCTGGCCATTACCACATCTAGCAACTAGAAGCCCACAGACTCACACTGAAGGACATCACAGCCACAATCAAGAAAAATAACAGGAAAAATGACCCTACAGTTCCTACTAAATGCCACATCACAGAGCCTGGGCTCAGTGCCACTCTTGCCCGTATCCAGCTTCACTGGCTTTCAGTCAAGAAAACAATAAATAAACAGTGCACGAAAGTGACCCAAGGTGGAGAACAATGATTTGGAGATTTTTCCAGGCCCGGATGCAAAGGCAGTTGGAGAGTGAAACTTACACATATGTTCCCCACATGACAAACAGCTCATCCTTGCAGGGTGTCCAAGTGCCACAGCCAAAGTGGCAGGTCTAGCCTTCACCACAGGGCCAGAAGTGGAGGTGAAGGAGGAGGGCTTTCAGGACATCAGAACAATAGAGAAGGACCTGAAATTGAAGGGAATGTAATCTCACTAGAACTAGAATGTAAGCTCCAGGGGGATTTATTTGGGTCTGTTTTGTTCACTGCTGTGTCGCTAGCCCCTAGAACAGTGTCTGGCATACAGTAGATACTCACTAACTCTGTGTTGAGCGAGTGAAAGGGAGAGGTGAATGGCTTGGGGTGGAAGGGAGGAGCCCTGAGTGTGCCCAGCTCTCCTTCATCTTGATTGTTCAAGTGACCAGCTTTCAGATGTGCTAAAGCAGACACTCACAGTGTTTCTAGTGACTTCATACTGCTGCCTATGGTAGGAGCTGGGGACTGGGACTGAGGCATTCACAGAAGAAAGGGTGATGTAGCTATAAAGAAGTGAAGCTACAGGAGGAGTAAATAGTCAGGAGGCTTGGATAGGAAACATCCCTAAGTAACTGAAAATCTGCATGAGTAGGGACAGGTATGGGGAGGGTGTTTTTGAAAGCCAAATGGACACAAGAGAGACTAAGGAAGAGAGGAGGAATCTCACTGCTAGCTCATGAGGCGCCTTTGCACAAATTTGAGAAAGGTTCCTCCTCCTCCTGGATGGACACGTTGGAGAGCTGCAATGCCTTTGGAAGAGGTAGGAAAAGGTGGCCCAAGGATGTAGGGCTTGGCTACTGGAGCTGGGGCTGGATTTTAGTCCCCACTCACAGGGCACTCTGGTACAGTGCACAACTTGCAGAACCAAAAGCAAGTGGCCCCAACCCCCAGGTCAGCATTCCGGACAACTGGGTTCTTCATAGTCTCCCATCATTCTGCAGCCTGCTGAGGGAACCGCCACCATCTTGGCTGCCATCCCTGCTTTGCAGCCCCTGCCAGACCTCCTTGCCCTGGACCACAGGCAGGAAGGTCCATTGAGCCAATGGACAAAAATTAGTTCTAGGGTGGATTTTGAATATTACTCTATGTGCAAGGACGCCATCCTATTATCAGGAACATCTCAACTGCCCCAGATGGTACACAGTTTTCTATTCTCCTGACAAAGGTCAAGTAAATTCCAGGAAGCTAGAGGCCAGAAACAAGCTGCTGCACCCCCTGGTGTTGCCTAAAGGAAATGCTGATGACATTTCTCCTGTCATTCTGAAGGAGAAATGAAAGGCTGCCCAATCACCATCCCCAGTGAGTTTTTTGTCTCTGTCAGAATATCTGCATTGTAAACAGTAGGGATAGAACATTAGCAATCTCCCCAAGACCCCGGTGGGATCATGTCACTCCTTCGCAAGCAAGAGAATACAGCCTCCTAATTCTGAGAATGTAGTGGCCATCACATGAGAACTCTGTCACTCTGCCCCTCTCAGCAACAGACTTACCTGCATCTGCTTCTCATGTGCACTTTTCTCCCCAGGTGGACAGATCCTTTGTTTCTTTCTCAGGGCAACCCCTGACTACTCCTACTCTGGATCGCATCCCACTCTATGAACTACCTTTCCTTGAACCCGAGTGAGGGAAAGTCACTTAATCTCTTTGTGCCTCCACTTCCTCAGCTGTACTATGTGGGGAGAAAACAGTATCTGCCTTATCGAGTTGTGAGGATTGAGTGAGTTAATTCACATACAGTGTTTAGCTTAGTGTTTGCCATGTAGTAGGCACTCGATAAATGTTGCCTATCATCATCATCATCATCATCATCATCATCATCATCATGTGTGAAGAGCACAGTTAAGGGCAATGAAGTATTAATGGCACCGGCCCAGTCTGGACAACCAGGTCTTAGATGGACAGCTCTGAAACTAGAGTTTGTTTCAGGATGGAGGCCCTACAAAGAAGGCTCTGGCTGCTGCCAGACTGGATCCTGGAGCTGTCAGGGTGCATTCTTTTGCATAGCAGAATCAACAACCCTTTCCTCTTAAAACTCTTGGCTTCCCTTCTTGCCCCCTTTGTCCTATTTAGACATGTTTTCCTCATCTGAACTAACTGGGCAACCCAAGGGCTGTTAGCACTAGGAACTGGCCTCAGGTGCCATGTTGCATGAAGACTCGAGGCACACCTTCTCCATACCCAGCCCAGCACCCTGAGCCTCACGGTGGTTGGGAGAAATCTAATAATGGTTCTCATACTCAGACACTTGGAACTCCATGGAACCCAATTTAGGGAAACAATTACTGAGTTAAAAAAAAATAAAAACAAAACCTTGCAGTCAGGACTAAGCTCAATATAGGCAAAGAGGATTTGGAGAGCAAGAGAAAGACCCCAAAGTGTCTCCTCTGTCATTCAGTGGCTGTTGCCTAAAATTCCACCATTAGAACACTTTGTTTCATGGCCATTGCCATTGTCCCCAGTGAAAATGCAGAGGTCCCAAGAATGGGAAAACAGTGAACCATCTCCAATGTTGATGGCTTCAGTGGAACAGTTGAGCAATGTCTCTGCAAAACTCAGAAACACAAATGCCAGCTCCCTTCTCTCCCTGCTCGGCCTGCCAACACCTACTGAGAAGTAAAGACTCAAACACAAGTAAGGGAAGCACAATTGTGGAGACCCCTTGAGGGAAGCATGAGGACAACTAGGCTTCTAGATATGGTTTCAGGTTGATGGGAGAAAAGTTGATTAAGTGAGGTGTGTGTGTGTGTGTGTGTGTGTGTGTGTGTGTGTGTGTGTAAGGGGGAAGGAACTAAAGGTGCAACCACATTCCAACTTCACCCACCTTCAAGGTGAACAATAGCTATTACAGTGTGTGCACATCACACTGCATTTTGATTTCAACAAACCTGGAGTTTTAATTCCCACGCTGCCTCTTATTAGCTGTGTGACTTTGGAGAAGTCACTTAACCTCTCTGAACCTCAATCTTCCCATCTGTACAATCCTGATGATAATAATAATAACAATACCAAATTGGTAACATTGTTTTGGGGCTTAAATGAAAAATAAAAAAAGATGTGCAACGGAAACTAACCCAGTGCCTGACACAGGGGAACTCATTTATTTGTTACATCTGAATTGTGCTCTGAGCGACAATAGGGGCTTTGCCAGCAATGTAAAGACACTGAGAAGCAGAAACACAGGACAAAGGTGACTCCTGAACATCCTCTGCAGTGCCCATCCTTGAAATGTCCCCAGAGAAGAGAGCGTAATCTTCAGACCAGGATTCGGGAGCAAGAATCCAGATGGCATGGCCAATTTATCAGTGCCACCAGACTCTCAACTTTAATAAGCTTTCTGCATTTGTAACCACAGGAAGAAGAGGAAATGGTCCAGATTCCCTAGGGATAACGAGCACTGCCAGCTCACTTTTATATTGGCCAAGTGCATCGTGATCATTCTGATTAGTTTGTTCTAACTTCAGCCTTCAGGAGGCACAGGAGTATTTTTCTCTTTGTTTAACGATGTAGCAGTTGGGAAGCACAAGCTTTGGGCCATTTCCAACACTTGGCCTGGTCAAATCCCTCTTCTAGGGATGTGGAGTTGCCTTATTGCTGTTAGAATGTCAGGGATGGCTTTTTAGGGTCTAGTGCCATTCAATACTTTTCCAGGAAGATAGGCTACCTGGTGTTGTCTAAAAGGCTCTGTCTTTTACCTATCAGATGGGGCTGTGGGCCGGCCTAGGAGCAAAGAAACTCCAAACCTTAAAAGGTTAGGAATGCAGGGACCAGGGAGTTAGGGAAAACGGACCAATGAAAGTGCTTAGCAACATCCAAGGACCAATGGGGGTGAGCCCCTCTGTTTCCATGAGGCAGCCTTGATTTTCACTGGCTGTGAAGGTGAAACTGTCTCCCTAAACTGGGGAGGGGGGATCTGCAGCTCTGTTTAGGTGCTTATACCTGCCAATGGAGGGGCCTTAAGAAAACTGGGGGAGCTCCCACTCAGGCCTTTAACATTAGTAAGTTCTGAGCCGTATCAAAAAAACTAAAGCAGTTTTTAGCAGACTTTCATTTTTGCCAGGTCTGCACAAGTGCAAATTGTGGTCTGTACACAATATAAACAGACACACATGGTCATCTTAAACCCCTGAGTGAAGAGAGAGCTATTTATATGTTGGTACCTATCCCAGGACTGTCTCAGTCAGCAAGGATGATCAAAGATATTCTGCCCACTCAACCTGGCCTAGCTCTAGAATCCACATGAACTCAGCCTGATAGGGCACTAGGGGTTCCCTCCTCAGCAAGTGGTATGAGAGGACACTGCAGATAGTGTGTGCTGCCCTGGGCATTGCATCTGAGGCTGGGAGTGAGCTGGGCCCCAGAGGCCATGGGGGCTTTCCACCCTTCATTGCCCCTGCACCTCACCATGAGGGGCTGGTTTTCCTGACCATCCATTGTGCATGGGGCCACTGTCTTTTGTCTCTCCAACAGCTCCACTGCACAAGAGACCTAGTACCCAGTTCTGAGCCTCAGCTGACTGCTGGGGTGACAGTTGGCAGTTCTGGCTCCTGCCAGCCCCTCCCTTCCCTTAATGTTGGATCTCTGCATAGATTCCCTGGCTTTCGTAGGCCTGTGAGATGGGCAGCTAGAGTCCCACTGAATGCCAAGGACTACTATTGTACCCTGCTCCCTGCATTTCCCAGGTAAGTGCCATCTGTACAAGATTTGCCTTGAGTTTTCCCCATGCCCCTTAGACAGTGTACTCAGACAGCTTCTCATGCTCTAGCTGAACTATTCTTCAATTTTTTTCTTTTTTTTTTTTTGAGTGGGGAGGGGCAGAGAGAGAGAGAGAGAGAGAGAGAGAGACAGAGAATCCCAAGCAAGCTCCACACCCAGCACAGAGCCTGACACGGGGCTTGATCTCATGATGGTGAGATCATGACCTGAGCCGAAATCCAGAGTCAGACTCTCAACTGACTGAGCCACCCAGGCGCCCCACTGTTCTTTGGTTTTAGCACCTAATATGTGCTAGAAACTGGGAAGGTTGCTGGGTCTTAGTTGTCCCTGGCCCTTCTGCCCAGTGGCAGCTTGGACCCTGATGGCCCCATACCCCACGTGGGAGCTTCCAGAATGCTCTACAGCCAAGGTCACATCATTTAGGAAATTTCCAAGAGCCACTCTCCTTGTGCAATCTCTAAAGTTATTGGGGGCCCAAACAATGTCAAGGGGTGAATGGGAGAGACACCCTGACAGAGATACTGGTTGATGCTCATGCTTACAGGAGCTTGAGTTCTTGTTTAGGGAGGAGCACCTTCTCTTCCACTCAACTGGGGAAGAGTTCCAAAACTAGGAGGAATCTGAATTCACTCTGCCATTCTAAAGTCTGGTCTCTGGTTGTGTCAGATGAGCCCCAATCACGTGAGAATCCAAAAAGGCACAATGTCCTCCATTGCTACCATGTTTGCCCTGAACACCTGCTTCCATTTCTTTGGATTCCTGATTTACACTAGTTTCCCTCACTGTTCCAGAAGCCCTGCTTGGAGTTCCAGTCTGTTGAGACTAAGATTGACTTGTGTCCCCTCGGCTCCACCATTTCTCTTCCATGACCACAGTATCGGCCATACGTCTCTGGAACTGACTCCCTGCATTCCTCCCAATTAACCTGGTAGCTCCTTAAGGACAGGTGCTCAGCCTCGTTCATTGCTGTATCCCGTCACCACACAAAGAGTGTGTGACACAAAGGAGGGCCCAATAAGTGTTTTCAGAACAAATACATGCACTCAGCTTCAAGTGTAAGACTAACCTGGTTTCTTCACAGTTTGCTCAGTTTATTTTGTACTTGCAGAATCTCTACTCCTTTCTAGGAAAGATCTTACCCAAAACTTGGAGTTCCATTTGCCTGGAGTGGGAAAGGACAAGGGCTGATACAGGCCCCAGGTGAGATGGAGAGCAAATCAAAATAATGAACTGTGTGTGGCCCAAGAGGGACAGAGACCACACTGGAAAAGAGGGCACCTCAGGGAGTCTGATGCATGCCAGCCTCTGAGAAAAGGAACAAGCAGAGTAAAGTGTGCACAGGGGCATTTAAGAAGTCATTTCTAAGGGAGCAAAGTCTAACGGAAAGAGTACAGGCCTGAGGCCAGAGTGTGTAGGTCAAACCCCAGCTTTGCCATTTACTGGGTGACCTTGGGCAATTTCGTAAGGAAATTTTTCATTGCCCAGTTTCCTCAGATGTAAAATGAGGCAGTAATATTGTCTGCTTCACTGAGTTAGCACAAAGATTACAAATAATACATAGCCAACTACCTTATAGCATAGGTCATTCTTAATAAATGGCATATGTTAATACCATTAGCAACATTTGGTACATGATTGATATTCACACACAAAATGTGACCTGGTTGCATTTGCAGAGGCCTCGAGTGATGTCTTCAGGGGTCTTCGTGTGTGTAGGAGAGTTACAGTTTCTGGAAAATTCATTTTAGGATAGTAAATGAAGTGACAGTGAACTGGCCATTTAGAAAGGGGTATTTAGGTTTGCTGGGGTTGAGAAGTACTGGAAACATGTGTTTCTGTTGCGTGTGCATGCCCATCTCCTCCAAGTCAACTGTGGGCACCCCAGTGGCAACACTGATCCCAATTCTCCTCTCTCCTCTGCCCCACCACTCTGCATACCTATCCCATGCCTGGCACAGAACAGATGTATGAGTGGAGAGGGTAACCAAAGAGTTCTGAACAGGAGCTATCTGGCCTGGGTCTGTGAGAGCCCTGAAGTACATGTCTACAGCTGCTTTGTCCATTCATCTGTTCGCTTACTCAATGAAGCACCTACAGTGCACCAGGTCCATAATAGGTCCATACCTTCAAGCTAGGCCCAAGGCTCCCTGTTCACTCTTCATGTTCTCGCAGCTCCTTCTGTTAGCTCAGGGATTGTCTTCTGGGTCGGACACTCTGCTCAGCTTTGAATTTCAGCCTCTTCCCAAGATTCTGCCACTTAGGTCCTCCCCACTGACTCCTACCATTACTGCTTACAAATAGGTGTGGTCCAGTTCCTAACCCCCTTCCCCACTCCAGGACACCCCACCCCAGGCTGGCCCTAACACTTCAGGCCCTTTCTGGCCTGAAAAGGGAGTGAGGACCAACACACACACACAAAGAAAACAGAGCAGTTGAGTCCAGCTCTCAGGAAGTTGATGAGGGGCAAAGTGAGGGCATGGAGAAACAGTAAGGCTGGGAAGCCAGCTGGTGACAGTCCTCTCCTAGACCTCTCTTGGGGGGGGGGGGTGACCTGCAACCACCAACTTCCCACAGAAGCAGCAGTGATCACAGAGATTAGGAATCACAGAAGGGTGAGTAGAATGCACGTGACGGGGGCCGAGGGCGTGGCTTCATCCATGATGCCTCCAAGGCCTCTGTCTCCAGCAGGGCCTCCAGAGTCCTCCAGTCACCACCCCGGGCCAGTCTACTCCCTCTTACCTGAAAGAAAGCACTTGGGATCTGTGGCAGCTGTTTCTGTCAGACTGGCAGGCCTTGTAGGGAAGCCCAGAACTGAAGGGAGAGGGGGAAAGAGAAGGCAAGCAGCATCCTGCGTGGGCAGCTTCTGAGAGACCATCCTCGCCTTGTCCTTCTTGTACTCCTTCTGTTTTTCATCCCATCCCCACCCCTAGCCTGCTGAGTATCAATAGCTGTGGGCCAGAATCAGATGAGTAAATAAGCCAGACACTAAATATTTCAACCCAGAAAGGGAAAAAGGGAGGGGATGTGAAATCCAGCCCCGATTTTCTTCTTCTCCAACTTCTTGGATCTTATTTGTGCTGTCTTCTGTTTTAAAGATGGTTTTGAAAGTCCAGTGGATATATTTCTGCATCACCCAGGAGTCGGGCTATTTGTGGAAGGGCAGGGCAAGGCATCTGACCTTGGCTTTTCTTTCCTGCTCCCTTCACATTATAGTCATACCAGAGGCCACTAAAGAGTAGGCATGTTTTGATGGTGTAGCTTACAAATGCAAAATAATCATCAATGTTGAAAAGTGACACTATTTAATATTAAAACAAAATCTGAATTTCTGGCATCTCAAAAAACTGGAAAATATGGCAACCTAGGTCAGGAATTCCAGATGAGAATGAACACAAAAGCTTAGAAGCAGCTGTCCCCTTAGACAAGGTGCAAACTGTCCAATTTTCCACAGTCCCCACTTCTCCTTGTGGTGCTTCAGGCATGGGGGATCACTTATCATGCCCGTGCTTGTCTTTGTTTGTACATGACCTGCTTCACTCACGTATATTCACTTCTTGGGCCTTGTCAGCATTTTTCAGTTTAAATCCCTGATTTACATCCAGCTACTTATTATTTCCAAAACACTCCTCCACATTTCCCTTTATTCCACCCTCTGTGTGGAACACTACCCACAGCCTACCTAGAAAATGGTTACCCATCCTTTAAGATCCAACCAAAACTTCATATCCCCATGAAGCTTCATGCAAGCAGAGTTGGGGATTTCCTCCTCTAGATTCTCGCGGCATCTAGTCCAAGGTTCCGTCATTATTGTTCACCCATTGGATTATAATGATATGTTTATATGTCTGTCTCTGCTGCTATGCTGTGTGTTCCCCAAGGGCAGGGAATGGGTCTACCTTATCCTTGAATCACCAGCTCCTAGTGCGGGTGTGACACATAGGAAACACTCAAATGCTTGTTAAATAAATGATGACTGGCTAGTGAGATAAAAAGGGGGTTATGAAGCATCCACCCAGTATAGATAATGACTGTCCCTTTATGGGTCTAGAGGCAAGTTGGGTGGCACCTGAGTAGTCCTAGTTTCCCTGAAGTGGTAGCTATGTGAAGTCAGTCTCATTTGGTACTGAGTGCTTGGTGTAGAGTCTGACACACTCCAGGTGCTCAGGGACTAAAAGAATTGAGTCCATCTGACCGAGGAGAATGACACTTGAACTTCAGTTTGGGTTTGGAGTGCTCCAGGGGCCAGTCTACCTCACTCTGGTTTAGAATACTGCCTTCAGCACAACTTAGCTCTGGGTCCCTGGGCAAGTGACTTAACCTCCCTGAGGTTCAATATCCAAACCACAAAAAAAAAAAAAAATGGAAATAAAAATACTTCATTACACAGTAGATATGAGGAGGTAAACAAGGTACCTCTAGACCAACTGACATGCTGCAGTCAGTTAATATGTGTTTGGGCCCTTTGTTAGTCTGGATTAGTAAAAGAGTATGAGTGTGTGAGAATTAGTGGGTATGTTCAATAAAATGTGGAACTGCATAGATATGATCTGTGTTCCTATATAGCTCTGAGTCCTTGGGATACCTTCTCAAGGAAAGATTAGGGCACATCCCTTAAAAGGAAGAATCTTGTTTGAGGATGGTCATCAAAAGCTCCAAAGAGTACTAAGCTTAATTCCTCCATCAGAGGCTGCCCATGGGCACAGCAGAGCTCTGCCCCACCCCCACTCCCTTCCTATAGTGCCCACAATGCCCCTAGGTATGAACGCTACACTTTCCTAACCCATTTTGGGTTGCAGTTTCCTCATCTATGTAACGGGAATGGTAACAACTGCTTGAAAGGTTGGGTAGGTAATCTAAAAGCACTTAACTTGGTGTTAGTGTACAGAGCAGAAGCTCAATAAACATTAGGGTTCTTTCTCTTCCCTGGAACCATAGGACTGCAGGCTAACACATGAAAACTGGCAGAGGGAGGGACACTGAGTGTGTATTGTACTCTGAAGGGGATGGGCATGAAAGTGACAGGTACAGGAGGAATTTTAATAGGGCCATGATGAGATGAGACTGAAGAATTGAGAATGGATGCAGAAGATGCATGGGTGAGTCCAAAATGTGAGGGTGGGTGGGTTTCTGACTGAGTCCTGAATACCCACAACAACTTCACATGGCACCCAGCTGACCTGATGCAACTGGCAACCATCTAACCTAAAAGGCCCAGACTGTGGTTAACCAATGTTTCTGAGATTTCCCACAGACACCAAATGGGGATTATTGATTGGAAGTGTACCTGCCACTGAACTTGACTGAACTCGAAGTAGTAGGCTTTTTTGAATGGTTCAAAAGATATTTCATAGTGGCATTGTTTATAAACAGTGAAAAATGAGAAGAAATGTAAATGTCTAACAACTGGAGAATGGATAACTAAATTGTGGTACAGCCATTATGTGGAATAGTATACAGCAATAAAAATGAATTAATTATAACTCATGTATCAGCATGGATAAATATTTTAAAAAGAAAGCTACAGAAGAATATGTATGCACAGTATGATGCCAATTATATAAAGTTTTAAAACATGCAAAAATAATATGTATTGTTTATGGATGCACACATATGTGGTGAAAGTATAAATACATGCATGGGAATTAGAAACAGATACTGGCTTTTTATAGGCTAGGATGGGGTAGAACTCACAGCTAGATCATGATAAGTTATTTCTTAGCAAAGATCTGAAGCAAAGGTGGCAAAATGTTAAGATTTGACATTTGTCTCTCTACTTTGTTAAATGTTTGAAAGACTTTATAATTTTGAAAATTCATGGCAACAAAGGGTCTCAGGCTGCCCCTGCCTCATCCTTTTATACACACTCCTTTGTTGAGAATCTGCTGCAACAGGCATGAGACTGGTGGTATATCATGTTTCTCATGACCATAAATCATTTATGACATTCATACAACCCTGGGGAAGGAAGTACCACTTTCACCTCATTTTATAGAAGAGGCACTTGAGACTCAGGTGAAGTGACTTGTCCAAGGACAAAAAGTGCAATTAGATCCCAGGCTCCCAGGCCCCACTCTCATACCCTGCACCTAGAAATATGAGTCCTATGCTGCCAAAGAAAACTGGGATTCTTTGAGCTTCCTGGTGCTTTGGATTCTGTGTTAAAACGATTGATCAGCCTTTCTCAATCTTTCACCCAGTGGCAGAGGCAACCCAGGTCTAGCATCTCCCAGCCCTCCACTCAGTGACAGAAAGTGGCCTAGGCAGACCTTTCCTTCACTGGTGGCACTAGCAGAGGTTGAGTGGGAGCCCTGTTGACACTGGGTTTCCAAGAGAGTTGGCTGGGTGAGCCACTCTCTGCTTTGTAGCCTTGTATCTCTCACTGTTTACCAAGATCAAGAAGCCTGGGGACTCACCATCTGCTACCACTGGACCACTAGGAATCAAGTAGGAGCTCCACAGGCATCTGTCCTGGAAAAGTTTTCCTTCTTCACAGGTCTGGTGTCTCCCACCGCCACCTAGTAGTATCAGTCCTACAGAAGTGCACTCTGTTCCTGTGGAAAGCACCAGTTGGATGAGAAAAGTAGGCCAGAATAGCACTGCATGGGCTCTGAAAATGAAATTGTCATTGGAACCACAGCCCACAGAAGTGGGCTGGACCTACCTATGAAATCTATACAGAATGATTCTCTGCTAAAATAGAAGATTAAAATATGACCCAGATTCTCCTAACATAATATCTAAAAGGTCTAGTATACACACAAAAAATCACTCATCATATCAAGAACCAGGAAAATCACAACATGAATGATAAAAGACATATGCCGATGTTTTTGGCATATGTCAGATGTTGGCATTAATGAATAAGAATTTTAAAGTAGCCATCATAAAAAGCTTTAACAAATACTTTTGAAAAATAAAAATAGAAAATCTCAACCGAAGTAATAGAAGATAAAAAAGAACCCAATAGAAATTATAGAACTGAAAATACAATAACAAAAACTCACTAAATAGGCTCAACAGAAGAAAGAATATGACAGAGGAAAGGATCAGTGAACTTGAAGGTGGAACATAGAAATTATAGATCCTGAATAGCAGAGACAAAATAGACTGAAAACACATGAACAGAGCATCAGAGAACTGTGGGACAATAACAAAAGATCTAAGATTTATATCATCAGAGCCCCAGAAGGAGACAAGAAATAAAGTGAGACTAGAAATAAAAGTGAAAGCTCCCTAAATTTGGTAAAAGACATAAGCCTACAGATTCAAGAAGGTAAGCAAACCCAAATAGCATACACCCAAAGAAATTCACACCAAGAAAAGTTATTTAAAAACTTCTGAAAATTTAAAGACAAAGACAAAAGTAATCAGAGAAAACAATCCATTATCCACAGTGGACAAACATTTCAACTGAGCAAATTTTTCATCAGAAATCATGGAATCCAGAAAAAAAAGTAGCACATTTTTTAAGTACTGAAAGAAAAGTGCTGTCAACTTTGAATCCTACATCCAATGAAAATATCTTTCAGGAATGAAGGGGAAATCAAGACATTCTCAGAGGAAGGAAAGCTAAGAGAATTTGTCATCAGGAGACCTACTCTGGGAGAATAGCTAACGGAAGCTCTCTAAACATAGGAAATGATTAAAGAAGGAATTTTGGAACATCAGGAAGGAAGAAAGCACATGGTATGCAGGAATATGAATAAATACAGTACGGTTTTCTTCTCTTAAATTTTCTAGATTATGTTTCATGGTTGAAGAAAAAAACTATAATACTGTCTAATGTAGTTCTAAATATATGTAGAAGAAATATTTAAGACAATTATAAATGGAGGTAGGTTAAAAAGTCATAAAGGGAAGTAATATTTCTATACTTCACTTGAACTGGTGAAGTGACAACACCAGCAACTGTATATAATATAATATAATATAATATAATATAATATAATATAACATAACATAATTCCCTACAGCAAAGTTATACAAAGAGACATACTCAAAGACACTACAGATACATCAGAATAGAATTCTAAAAAGTGTTCAAGTAACCCACATGAAGACAGGAAAAGGAAAACAGAAAACAAAAAATAAAGTGGCAAACTTAAGCACTAACATATCAATAATTACAGTAAATGCAAATGGTCTATATATTAAAACTGAAAGATACAGATTAGCAGAGTGGACTAAAAAACATAACCCAACTACATCTTGTCCACAAGAGACTCACATCAAATATAACAATATACGTAGGCTGAAAGGAAGATGATAAAAGATATGTCATGCAAACATTAATTTTAGAAAGCAACAGAGACTATATTGATATCAGATAAAGGAGACTTTAGAATTAATAAAATTACAAAGAAAAAAAGACATTACCTATGATGAAAGGATACATCCACCAGGAAGTCAGCAATCCTAAATGTGTATATAAAAAATAATAGAGCTGCAAAATACAAGAAGCAAAAGCTACCAGAGCTGAAAGCAGATATAGGTGGATCCACAATTATAATTGGGGACTTACAAATTCCACTTGCAATAATTGATAGACCTACTACACAGAAGAACTCAACAACACAATCAACTCATAGGATCTCACTTACATACATAAAACACTCCACCCAACAAGAACAGAGTACACATTTTTCTCAAGCATTCATGGAACACCCATTAAGATGAAGTGTATCCTAGAATATAAACAAACCTCAATACATTAAAAATATCTGAGGGGAACCTGGGTGGCTCAGTCAGTTAAGTGTCTGACTCTTGATTTCGGCTCAGGTCATGATCTCACAGTCGTGAAATTGAGCCCCGTGTCGGACTCTGTGCTGGATGTGGAGCCTGCTTAAGATTCTATCTCTCCCTCTCCTTTTTCCCGTCCTCTGCTTGTGCTCTCTGTCTCTCTTTCAAAACTTAATGAATGATTTTGGTTTGAATGCTCCTGGTTTGCAAACTGTCTTTCTGGTGTGTGCACAATAAACTTCTACTAATTGCTACTTCAAAACAAAAACAAAAACAAAACAAAACAGAATGAATGAATTAATGAATAAATAAATATAAATATATGAAGTCATATTGAGTGTGTTCTCTGACTATAATGGAATCAAAATTAAAATCAATTTTAAAAAGACAACAGGAACATCTCCAAGCATGTAGAAATTAAACAACACACTTCTAAATAATCATGGGTCAAAGAGGACGCCTCAAAGAAAAAATTTAAATACACTGAACTTGGTAAAAATTAAAATACAACATACCAAATTTGTGGGATCTAAAACAGTAGTTAGAGGGAAATTTATGGCACTAAATGCTTATATCAGTAAAGGGGAAAGGCCTTAGATCCATAATTTGGAAGTTCCTTCCCCAAGAAAGTAGAAAAGAAAAATAGACCCAAAGCAAGAAGATTTAAGGAAAGAATAAAGATAAGAGCAGAAATCAATGAAATTGAAAATGAAAAAGCAACTGGGCAAAAACAATGAAAAAAAAGCTGGCTCAAAAAAAATCAACAAAATTAATAAACCTCTAGCAAGACAAACAAAGGTGAAAAAGAGAGAAGACACAGATCATCAATATAAGGAATAAAACAGGGATATAAGCACAGATCCTGAAACCATTAAAGATAGAATAAGCAAATATTATGAACAACTTAATACTCAAATTCAACAGCTTAGAAGAAATGGACCAATACTTCAAAACCACAAATTACCAAAGCTCAATCAAGAAATGGATTGTCTGAATAGTTCTATGATTTAAAAAACTGAATTCAAAATTTGAAAAGCTTCCAAAAAAGAAATCTCCAGGCCAAGGTGATTTCGTTGGAGAATTCTACCAAACATTTAAAGAAAAATTAACACCAATTTTACACAGTTTTTTGCAGAAAATAGAAAAGGAGGGAACACTCCCCCAATTCATTTATGAGGTCAGTATACAGACCAATGGCACAAAATAAAGAACCCAGAAACAGACCCACAAAATACACCCAACTGATTTTGACAAAGGTGCAAAAGTAATTCAATACAGGAAGGATAGCCCTTTCAACAAATGGTACTGAAAGAATTGAGACCCACAGGCAAACAAACGAACAAACACCCAAAATCAAATCAAAATGAAACAAAACAAAAACACCTCCAAACAAAACAAAACAAACAACTTCAGCCTAAACCTCACACTTTACAAAAGAATGAATTAACTCAAAATGGGTTAGAGAAAATCTAAGGTGAGACAAAGAGTTCTTGGACTTGATGCTGAAAGGACAAGGCATAAAAGGAAAAATTGAAAAATTTTATAAATTCAACCTCATTAAAGTTAAAACTTTTTGCTCTGTAAAAGCCCATGAAAACACAAGTTGCAGAGTAGTGGAAAGTATTTGCAAACCACATAGTTAACAAAGGACTAGTATCTAGAATACATAAAGCACTTTCAAAACTCAAAAGTAAAAAAAAAAATGAACAATTCAATTAGAAAATGGACAAAAGCCATGAACAGACATTTCACTGAAGAGGATATACAGATGGCAAATAAACTCATGCAAAGATGTTCAACATCATTAGCCATTAGGGAAATGTAAGTTGAGGCCACAGTGCAGTATCACCACACCTATCAGAATGGCTAAACTTATGGGAATGCAAGCTGGTGCAGCCACTCTGGAAAACAGTATGGAGGTTCCTCAAAGAACTAAAAATAGGGGCACCTGGGTGGCTCAGTCTGTTAAGTGTTGGACTTCAGCTCAGGTCATGATTTCGCACTTCGCACTCTGTGACTTTGAGCCCCACATCAGGCTCTGTGCTGACAGCTCAGAGCACGGAGCCAGCTTCGGATTCTGTGTCTCCCTCTCTCTCTCTCCTCCCCCACTCGTGCTATGTCTCTCTCTCTCAAAAATCAATAAATGTTAAAAAACCTTTTTTAAAAACCTAAAAATAGAACTACCCTACGACCCAGAAATTGCACCACTAGGTATTTATCCAAGGGATACAGGTGTGCTGTTTTGAAGGGACACATGCACCCCAATGTTTATAGCAGCACTATCAACAATAGCCAAAGTATGGAAAGAGCCCAAATGTCCATCAATGGATGAATGGATAAAGAAGATGTGGTATACATAAATACACACACACACACACACACACACACACACACACACAATGGAGTATTACTCGGCAATCAAAAAGAATGAAATCTTGCCATGAGCAACTACATGGATGGAACTGGAGGCTATTACGCTAAGTGAAATTAGTCAGTCAGAGAAAGACAAATATCATTTGACTTCACTCATATGAGGACTTCCGCATGTCTGCCTCTCCCTCCAAGTGTTAAATTACCTGAACTCCTTTAGAGATAGAACCGTGGTTTACTCATGTTTTTGACTCTAGAGCTTGCCATGAGGTAGGGGCACAACTGATGTCTGGTGCACGGACAAAAGAAATTAGAGATCACTTTAAATCCTGTGAACAATTCTCTCCTCACTAAGGGGGCTGGACCTGGGAATATTTGAGAGCACGCCCTTACAGGCACCCCACAAGGCTGGGCTGGGTAGACCGGTGGACCTGGCTCTCTTTGATACTCCATCACAACCACTGGTGTGCTAGAGCCAGTTTGTCCTTCCTCACCGGAGCCAATTGTTAAATTTTTAGAATTTTGCAAGCCAGTTATTAAACTGTAGCTTGAAATCAGCCATGGTGGGAATATTTATGCCACAAAAATTGGCAGACACTACAAAGCCCAGCACCCCCACTACACACACCAGAACTGGCTGTTAAACATTTACCAGTACACCACTGAACACAAACATTTGGTTGTAGCACTTTGGGACATGTAAATAAAGAACACCAAGGGGAAGGGGCAAAAGTGAGCCTTCTGTGGTGCTTTAGATGTTCTATACTTTGATCTGGGTGGTGGTTACACACATGTATACACATGTAAAAATTCATTGAGCTGTGCATTGACAACTAGTGTACTTTATGCAATTTACTGCATGTATGTTTTCCTGAATGAAAATAAACTCCCAAGGTACCCAAAGAGCTGTGGATTGATCCTGGATGCACCCTGCAGGGATCCCACTTACAAAGATGCATGATGAGCCCCGGCCATATTGATCTGCGTCACAGATGATGCAGCTCTGTTCAGCGCATTATCTATTGCACAGGAGGGGGCAAACGTGGTACAAGTAGCTGCTGGCATCAGGAATCCGAATCCCTTAGCATCTTTTCTTCGTCACTGTTGCTGTCATCTCTCACCTATGTTATTCCTGGCCCTGTGGCTAGAGATGGTGCTGTTTGCTGACGGGCAGCATGACTCACTACTCAGCAGATCATTTTTCTAATTAAGTGGAGAGATGGATGGATATTTTCCCATACTTGGGCAGAAGCCTCACTCGCTTGGATCTTTTTACTGGAGTCACTCAGCTTTACATTTCCGGGGAAATTTTCTCCACTTAAAAGAAAATAGTACACAAAAGCTGCTGCTCCCCTCAGATGATGAGACTTGTAGAGAAAATGGAGAGGAAACATTTCTCAAAAATACACACTCACCAGGGAGAGGAAGCAACCTTTACTGAGTTTCTTCCATGAAGTTGTTCTAGATGGGAAGGCCCAGCTCCCTATTTTATCTCTAGAATGCTGGCTGGCATTTAACCTTTCCAACACAATCCCCCTGCTCTCCCTTCCCCCTTCCCTTCAGCAACCCAGCTGAACAACTTGTTTCAGGCAGCTGCTTTATTCTGGGAAGGAATGACAGGAACTTGCAGGCAGAGCCTGTGATCCAGGAAGTGGGCATCACACGTGAGAGGGCAGAGGGTCCTACCTGCAAGAACAGGAGGTCTGGCTCTGTGACAGCCCTTCATGGGAGTCAGGAGCAGCCATGGTGGGATTTGAAGGGTGAACAAGGGATAATAAGTTTGCAGAGTGTCGACATCATAGCCTCGAGAAATCACACAGTCCATTCCCTATGTCCGTTCCAGGCTCAGAAATAACCCCTCAGATAAGCCTAGCTCAAGCCCAAAACGGCCAGAGTGCAGTGTAGACAGATATTGCTAGGCAGGTTTGTTTTTTAAGTAGGGTGGTGGTAGTTCCTGGCAGTCCCACTCAGCCCCTCTTAGCCAGCGTCACGAAACTCACACATCCACTCACCCTACTCCCATTTCTGCCCAAGCAGGGTGAGCAGGCCTTAGCATTGGTCTCATTGCCCCTTCACTGTATTCATTGGGCCCTTATGCAACCTGCCAGTTATGAGACCAAGCCTGAATCCCAATCCTACTAGGATAGGGTTATACTTCTCACCCAGCTTTTGCCAGACTTTTTTCATAGGAGCTACTTCCTATAACACACACACACACACACACACACACACACACACACACAGAGAGACGCGCGCCTGTCTGTGCCATGCCTAAGCCTTCCACATCCAACGGACCACCTAAGAACCAGTATTCACAACCCCACCCCATCCTCAACAGCCTAGGTGGCTGAGATCCCAGAATGCCTCCTGCCCAAGTTATGACAACTCATTAAGTCAAGAAGAACAGTCCTCAGATGTTTTTGGCAAATCCAACCAATGCTTGGCCCACATTTGATGCTGAAGGCCCAACCAGAGGCCCAGCTCTACCCCTAATGTCTAAAGATGCGCCTGACTGCCCCTTCTGCCTGGGAGGGGTTAGGCTAAACTTTTGCATCCCTGCTGATTCCTGATCTTCAAAGTCCTCCCCAGTGGTTGAGGTCATGTTTGGGGCTCAGGCCCAAGTCTCTTTCAAGAGAAAACAATTGTCAAGTGAGACTTACCTACTCTAGTGCCAACAACATCAGCACTTATCATGCCTTCATCAGGTCACCTGAGTGCACTAGAAGCTGGTGCCTCTTCCACTCTCAAATGGGCTGGGATGTGGGTGAGGGAAGGGAGGAATAGAGACCTGGCAAAGGAGGTCAGGTGGGAGGACCAGCTGCCATATTGGGTTGTCAGTTTTTCCACATAGGCAACGGGCACCAATAGGCATTTAACAGATGTTTGTTGAATACATATACAAATAAATGCATGGATGAATCCTAAAATATATAGGGATAACATTCTTGAGCTTACAGAAATCTCTATCACCAGCCCAGTTTGCCTTCTCTACCTCTTTCTGTGTTCCCATCTTTCAGGTAAGTATCATTAAGTCCTTTTCTCTGAAGTGTAAACTGAGTCCTTAAAAATTAAGAACCTTGCTTGTCATCATCCCAGAAAGGTGAAAACAAGCCCAAGAAGACCTTGCAATGGCTCCTGAGCCTCAGCAAATGCAACTCGAGCAGACTGAATCCCATTTACCTCATCTGAGAGGTTACATGCCACCAGAGTATCATGGACAGACAGATGGCTGGGGCTGGATGTATTCCCATCTGCCTTTCTCATGGGGTTCCCAGCACCTCTCTGGCTTCAGTTCCTCCAGCAGCAAACTCAACACTCCACATTCCCAAACTCCCACCCAGCAGGGGTTGAGTAGGCAACTCACAAGTGGGGCAGGGGGACAGGCTGCATGGACCAAGCCTCTCTGAGCCTACAGACACCCGAACACAGAGCCCCTGGCGGAATCACCGAGAGGATTGTGGCCAAAGCTTATCCATCTTCTTCCTGACTCAGTTACCAAGGTTCTTGGAGGTCCTGAGGGCCCCCCTCCCATTTCCCACCAGGTCCGTATTGGACTCCCCAGACCTCACTGAAAGTGCGAAGGTTAAAACGTCCCAGCCACGTACCTAGTCATTCCAGCAACTTGCCCAGCAGTCCTCCAGATCGTGTGCTCGGGAGCTGGAGGAGGGACAAGGTGAGAGGACAAGGCTGCTGGGGAAAGCCCTGGGCTCCGTAACCTCCTGGCCAAGTTAACAGACTTTCCAAACTAAGGCCGGAGGAGGGACAAGCAAAGGAGAGAAAGGAAAGGAGGCAGGACCAAAGCTAACCCTTTCTTTTTTCTTCCTAAACTCAATCCAGATTCGCCTTCTGAGGGTTGCTTGAAACTGATCCCCGCGGCTCTGACTCGTCCTTTCTTAAAGACATAGTCTCCACTTTGGGGCGGGTGGGGGGGAGGGGAGAGAGGAAAATCTCACCTAGCCAAAATATGTCCCAGAACAAAAGATGGGGGGAAGGCAACACGATCACAGAACCCCAAATGTCCCACACCTGCACTCTTGATTCAGACTCAGAGCTAGAGGGTTCTTTGACATTCTCTCAGAGCAGCCCACTCAAGACCGCTTCTGGGTGACTCAGGAGACCCTGTTACAGACACAGGGCCATGGTGGGGAGTTGGTCAGTTTCCAGGAACTGGAAGATTAGGAGCCAAAGCTGAGTGTGGGAAAAGGAGCACAGGATGAGGAGTCCTGCCTTTACCACTGCTCCCTATGTCACTGAGAACAAGTCACCTTCCTCCTCTCTGCCCCTGTTTCCTTTCTTGACATGTGAAAACATAATAATCACAGCCCTGCTGAGCTCCCAGCTTGCTGCAGTCTCCTGTTACAGCAGAAGGCAGCACCCTTGGGGACCTGGTATCTGATCCCGGTTCTGCTCTGGCTGCCAGATATTTACATGGACTGGAGTTGGGACCTTCTGCTGTGTTGGGTGAAGGTGGAATCTGGGTGTGAGCTTATGAGTGGGTAGATGGGGAGCCATTTTGTTTGTGTCTGGGAGGAGGAGGAACAGACCATCTCCCAGGTTCCTTGCAAGGTGTTAGCAACCCATCAGAAGCTACCATTCGAGGGCACAGAAAGAGGCTGCGAGCACATCCTCATCTTGCCTTCACCCCCATATTTCCCATTTCCTTCTGTGGGAAAACCACCTAGGACATCATCCTGGTGGGGCCTGGAGCCAGGCTCTGGCCCTGGTGGCTCCACTGTAGCTCTTTCTTACTGTGGGCTCCAGCTCCTCTTCCTCCCTATAGCTGCCCACTTCCTCTCCATGCCTGGGCTTCTGTTCCTTTTCATCCTGTCTGCAGAGCGGGGCATGGTCTCCAAGCTTCTGCCTCCTTACTCATTGTCCCCAAAGAGCAGCACACAGCCCCATTTCCTTTTGAGGGCATAGCTCTTAGCTGTCTCTGCATTAGAATCTCCTGAAGAGCTTTGGAAAAAAGCTCCTAGTCGAGCCTCATCCCTGGAGTCAGGTCCTGTTAGTCTGGGGGTGGGGGTGGGGACTGGGCACTGCCATCATGAAAGCTCTGCAGGTGATTTCAATGTGCAGTCAGAGGTGTGAACCACAGATTTGAGGGTTTCTGCTGCTTACTACATCTGGGAATCAGGGCAAGGGTGACCAGATAACAGGTATGGGGAAGGACAAAGGGTCAGCATCTCCCAAAGTTCTTCCAGAAGCCCCAGGCTCCCTCCATGCATCCCTCTCAGGAGAAGATAATAGCAATGGCTCACACCACAGTGTCAGGCACAGTGCCAAAGGCTTTTTGTGTTGCTTCACTGAATCCTTACCACCACTATCATCTTAGGAGGTACCATTATCATCCTCATTTTATAGTTGAGGAAATTGAGGCATCAAATTGGTCTGTGAGTGTACAAGGGGCAGGCCTGGGATTTGAACTCAGGCATGCAGCTGTCAGCTATTATTTTGCATCCCTCTGGGTGCAGTAGCATCAAGCCTGGTAATGTTCTCAGATGCTCCCCTTCTCCCTGGAAGTGCCCTCAATCTATACCTCACGTCTGAGGATGCTCTGGGGCTGAAAAAGTAGTGTCACCTAGTGTGCATTCAGGTGTCCTTTGACTTTGGGGGTCATTTGTATTTGAGGGAGCTGCATTTGAGGGCTGACATTAACCTTTCAAGGAAGACAGAGAGCTGCAGTGGTTACAAAGTGGACTCTGGTCAGACACACCTGGATGCATGTCCCAGCTTGGCCACTTACTTGATGGTGACTGTAGAGATAAGGCTCCTTCCTTGCTAGTCTTGGTTTCCTCATTTGTCAAGTGGAATAATCATACCCAACTCATGGGGCTGCTGTGAAAGCATATAGGTGAAGTGCCTGGCACAGAGGGGTGCTCAGTGCACAGCCTACCCAATATCAGCCTACCCAATATCAGAAGTCTTCAGCCTACCCAATATCAGAAGAACCTTCTAGAGCATGCTGTGGACCCCTTTGGCGACCTGATGCTGCCTTTGTACACTTTCTTGGAAAAAAATGCTTTTTAAAAAATGTTTTTAATGTTTATTTATTTTTGAGGTGGTGGGGGGAGGGCAGAGAAGAGGGAGACACAGAATCCGATGCAGGCTCCAGGATCCACGCTGTCAGCACAGGGCCTGACACGGGGCTCGAACTCACGAGCCACGAGATCATGACCTGAGCCAAAGTCAGATGCTTAGCCAACTGAGCCACCCAGGGACCCCAATGGATAAAATGCTTTTAAATGCATCCAATAAATTATGAAGGATTACAAAGGAAACTGATTACCGTATGCTGAAACACAATTTATAATCTAGTCATATGTGTATCTTGATTAACACATTCAATATAACAAGATCTAGTAGTGGGTCTAATGACTACCATAATTAAAAAAAATTTAAATGTTTATTTATTTTTGAGAGAGAGAGAGAACACAAGTGCAGGAGGGGCATAGAGAGAAGGGGACACAGAATCTGAGGTAGGCTCCTGGATGTCAGCACAGAGCCCAACGTGGGGTTCCAACACATGAACCGTGAGATCATGACCTGAGCCAAAGTCAGAAGCTTAACCAACTGAGCCACCCAGGTGTCCCTATGACTATCATAATTTTGAGGTAGTGATGAGCATTCATGGTTTTTTGAGCTACCTGAAACAGGTGTAATGTGGTATTAAAAGAGCTGTAATTCCACTGATGTCAGTCAACAGAGGCCACTAATAGCATTGCAGTTTATTGCTCTGGAGACAGATCAGCCTGCTCCTCTGCTCCTTAGGCTCATTAGCTGTGTGATCTAGTCCAATGTATTTAGCCTCTCTGTGCCTGTCTTCTTAGATGTAAAACAGGGGTTGCTAGGAGGATGTGCAGAGTTAATGAGCATATGTAAAGTGCTTAGATCCTCAACTAGGAGGGAGCAGATGCTCTTTAAGTGTTAGATCCTTCTGTTTTTTTTTTTTTTTTTTTTTTTTTTTTTTTTTTTTTTACAAATGGGCTTCTATAGATTAGGGTGCAGATCCAACCCCCAAGGCAAAGCGCTACCTCCAGCTAAGTTCCCCTACATGCAAAATAACTCCCAACACCTCACGTAATACCATGCCATTTGTATTCTTTGGAGACCTGGGATCTTTAAATGTTTCCTTTAAAACTCATGCCAAGGCCAGGTCTTCTGAGGCCAAGAAGAGAGCTCCTTTTCAGGGACTGCCTGCCCTTGGGCTTTACCTCAGGAGAGTCCCCCAAGTCCTCTCCCTGTAGCCTCCCTCATGACTTCACTTGCTGTCCCCCCTCCCCCAGATGTCCAAGGCACTGCAGTCACTGGCTCTGCCATGCCCTGGGCCTCCCATTTAAGAGTCTGGGGGTTGCCTACAAACTTCTAACAAGCTAAAGGGCAATATGGAAAACTGTAGCCTCTCTAACTTATTGTAGTTTTCATGGGTCAGGGAGGCGGTTGATCCCCCCTTTCACTGTGCAGATGTGGCAACTTAGTCGGGCCCTCTCTCCTTCCACTTTTCACCCACCTCCCCAACTTGAGTCCACTCTGCTGCTTGAGCCTTCCTAATCCATGCTTCTGTTCCCGTTGCATGCCAAGAATGTCAACAGCCTGGAGGAAGCTTACTGTTCATGAATCCAAGCTCCTTGAACACCACCCCACTCCACATCCTGCCAAGTCAGAGAGGAAGAAGCGGGGCTGTGGTAGGGGAATGGAGCTAGCCAAGGTCTGATAGCCAGCAAGAGGGAGAACTGGCGCTGAGACCCAGGTCAAGGGGTCACAGAATCTGAGTTCTAGAAAGAAGTTTAGTTTAGTGCCATTCCCATTACATCACCCACCTCTCAGAACCACACCCCCCTCCAAATCCTATTGTTTCAGGTAACAACTGGAAATGTTGTTTTTGTCAGAACCAGAATCACTACTTCCCCTTCTAGGCAGTCATTTTGGAAAAAGCAGACAATACTCCATCTCCTTCTCCCACTTCTCCCCCAGGCTTCTAAAGGTAGCCTTCCAACATCTGTTGGCCCAACTTTCTTCCTTATCTGTTCTAGGCATGGACAGTCCCTGCCTGTTCATCAACCATGTTCCCAAATATTTCTACCATTCTGGGCCTCAAATCAGTTTGCCAATCTCATGTTATTAGACCTCCCTGTTACCTTGAATCTCCTAGGCTATACTAGACTGTGTCTGCCTGCCCTCTGTTGCCCTAACACCTGGTATCAGGCCTGGCATAGAATGGACATTCAGTCTTTAAGAAATGAGTGAATGAATGAAAGAAGATGCTTGTGTTGCAAGGGATAAAGAGAGGAATAAGACACAGATATCCCTACCCTACAAGAGCTTAGAATGTACTTATGAAGACGATATATAAAATAATAGAAATATGTGAAGAGAGAACGAGGCTGCCATATTTGACTTTCCCTGTAGACCAACCAGAGTTCTGGGGCACTGTAAATAGGTTGGAATACAAAAGCTGTTGGGTGCAAGGGCACGACAGTTCAGGTCAAGTCATAGAGCAGCGTCTAGGATGAAAGTGGGCATGAAGCTAAACATCAGGCTGTAATAGAGCTGGGGACATTGGGAAAAGCAGATATGGTTTCCAAGAACCAGAGACACCAAGGTAGCAAAAGCAGGTTTGGAGTGGAAAAGAAAGATTCTGGAAATATGTCTTTGAGGTCTAGTGTGTAGCTGTAGAGTTTTGTTAGTAAACTAGAGGGGAAAGGGACCAGAGGCAGGAAGGTAGAGGATAGATGAGAATTATCTGAATGAGAATAGAAGCAGTGAGAAAGGAAAAGACAGAGCCAGGGCAAAAATGGCTCCAAAAATGGAACCAATTCCATCTGGTGAGTCAGAAGCTGATGATATTGCCACTGAAATGGGCAAGTATTGGAAGAATGCGAGTGTAGCTTTAGGTCTTCTTACTCCTCAACTTCATGTATTCACTCATCAAACATTTATTTGACACCCACGACATAGCCCTCAACTGTGTGTGTGTGTGTGTATGTGTGTGTGTGTGTACACATTCTAACCTCTAGGGAGAGAGCCTCTAGGGCTCTCCTGCCCCTTCGCCTTCAGGAAGCATAAGGGAGGGCAAAAGAGGCTCCTATATGTTTGCTACTCAGAGTGTGCTCTGTAAACAAGCTGTATCCCTATTACTTGGGAGCGTGTTAGAAAATGAAGAATTTCAGATTCCACCTAAGACCTTCTTAAATAGAGTTTGCACCTTGCTTCTTAAACTTTAACATGCAAACCATCATCTAGGGGCGCCTGGTTGGCTCAGTTGGTTGAATATCTGACTCTAGATTTTGGCTCAGGTCATGGTCTCATGGTTCATGGGTCCAAGCCTCAAATAAAGCTCCATGCTGGTGGTGTGGAGACTGCTTGGGATTTTCTCTCTCTCTCTCTCTCTCTCTCTCTCTCTCTCTCTCTCTCTAAGTAAATAAATAAAAACTTAAAAAAAAACCCATCATCTAGAGATCTTGTTTTCTATGTTGCTGGCCGATGGATCACACACTGAATAGCAAGGAACCAGGCCACAAAAAGGGACCAGTGTTCTGGGGATAGAGCTTTTCATTAGAGGGGCAAGAGGAAACTGAGCAAGCTAGGGTTATGGGTTTATTTGGGGGGGCCCTTCAGGCAGGTGGGGAAGTACGTTTCTAAGCAGCCTCTCGCCAGGTCCCCCAGAAAGCTGCTCAGTGCTGTCTCTGGTCTGGAGCAAGGCCTGGTGCTTCCCACATAATGTAGCCCAACTCTAGACAGGGTGAGCAAGCCACATAGGGCTTTGGGTCCAGAGCCACGCTTCCAAATGAAAAGTCCTCTGAGTCCTTTGAGGTCTTAGCATGATGATCTACAGCTGGCTAAAGAATTGGAGTTTTGGGGTCCCAGACAACATGTCTTCCAATCAGAGACACAACTAATGGAGGATAAGAGAGGACTGCCCCCAGTTCATGCTTTGTTGGGAACCTAAGACTCACAGGGCAGCCATCTGGGACAGTGTGTTTTATGAGCTCACATGTAAGTAGATTTTAATGAAGGCATAACAAATCTACAAGGAAAACATATCAGGTAGTGAAAGTACAGGTGATTTTTATTTTCTTCTGTGATACTTTTCTGGTTTGACCACAATTAACCTGTGTTAGTTAAAAAACCTGTAATTAACAAAGGCTTTATTGCAAAAATAAAATTAATACAAAGAAAAATTATGGCAATATACAAATAAGTGCTGACTTTCATGGTGCAATTGATTGTATGGGGATGCGAGAGGGACTTCCAAAGTGAAAGGCAGAGTGACAGGGTGGAAAAGAGGTGTCTAAGATTGCCGAGCCTTTATTCTGAAGTTGGGATGAGCCAAACTCAAAACCCAGATCTCCCAGAATGCAAAGCTGCTCAGCACTGGTCAGGCCCTAACCTGGGTAACTGTATTCACTTCTAGGATCAGAGAGTTTAGTACTAGAAGAATCTGAGTGACTACAGGGCCAACCCTATCCTTTTTTTTCTTACCGGATGGAATCAAGATGCAGGTGGGTGAGGACACTGAGGGCTCTGTACTTTTTTTGTGTGTGTGTGTGTGCTGTTTTTAGCCTTAGGCCTTTTTTATTCTCTCATTTATGGTACAGCAGCAGCTAAGTGGTATAGAGTCTACTATGAGTGTGGCAGAAAACACCCCAAGCCAACTCAAAATCCATAAGATGAAACAAACTTTCCCACCCTGGGGATCATACTCATTGACTGAGTGTCTACCAAACAGCAGGCCTTAGAAAGGTCACTGTTACCCTGGTTTCATAGACAAGAAAACAGACTTGGAGAAGTTAAGTGATTTGTTTAAGGCCATACAGCTATTAGATAGTGAGGCTGAATTCACTTTGAACCCAGGTCTGTCTGGATATGAACTTCAGCTCTCTACACTGCATCCTCTTCTTTGACGTGTGTTAGGGGAAAGAGTGTGGGCTGATGAGGAAGAGGCTAGCTCAACGTGGGATGAAAACAAGGGTTTTGGCACAGGCAGTATTTTATTATTTGTGCTCCAACACACCAGCACTTCAGAAAACAAAGTAAGATGGGGTAAAGGCAGGACTTCTGGACTTGCTGAGTCCAGATCATAGTGTGGCCACATGTTTGCCAAGTGCCTTCAGTTCCCTGCCATCAGTCCCTGGTTTCCTTCCAGAGGGGCTTAAAACAACTGATCCCTAACATCCCTACGAACATTCTGGAACTTGGTAAAGAGTTACAAGTCTCTTCCTCAATAGGGTATGCTTTTCCCAGTTGGAAGAAACCTATCCTTTACTGGGAGCCAAATGAAAGCCACCTGAGTCTTCCCTTTCACAAAGACAGGGTCTTGCTATTAAGGGTCTCCCAGAAGAAAGGTTTCAGAACCCCTGTAAACAGAAGGCTCTTCTTCTAACTTCTTCTATTCCTTCCTGCTGTTTAAGCCTTCAGTACACTGACCTTTCATTAATGTACCTTTGTGTCCTATGAAAATATGGCCTCTCCTTCTCATGGTATAAAATGCTGATGTCAGTATTCTCGCACCAGGGTCTGCCCTTCACTGTCAAGTTGTCCTCAGGTGTACTCTCTAGATCCATCCACACTTTTCAACAGGTTAGAGCTAGTAGAGACCAATGAAGATCTTACATCTATATTCTAAAAACCATAATCCACTTTCATGTGCTGCCCATTGAAGAAGAACACAGTAGATGGAATATAACTGATGTCAAAATAGTGCGTGTAAACGGGAGTTCGGTCCACATCTACCAGATACATAGCAGCCATTTTACTCAGGTCAGAAGACGTCCTAGAAAGAATATCATCTAGCTGCAGACAGACAGGATCCTCATCTCTCCCAAATCGGAGAACCAATACCTTCTCTGCAGTACTTTTTATTGCTTGGTCTACTTCTTTTTTGCTAGTTAGCTTGGGCAACAGGAAGCTCATCTTGCCATAATCCAAATATTTATACTTACTGTCAGTCTTTCTTTGTACAAGTCACCTCCTTCTCTTCCACTTGACTGTTCACAACTCCGACCACTTCTCCAAAATGTCGGCACACAGGCGGTTCCCGTCTTCTACACCAAAAGCAGCAACCCTAACTCAAAGTAACCCAGGGGCTGCTGCCTCCCAACTCTGGCGGACCACTTAAAAAACCGGAAACGGAAAAAGCGAGGGCTCTGTACTTTGGCACAGGCTCATCTCTCTGTCTCCATCATCCTCCCCTCTGGCCCTGTGTGCCCGCCCACTGTGTGTCTGGCACTGTTGTAGGCACCTGAGACACATCAGTGACAAAAAGTCCCCGCCCTAGTGTGCTGTGATTAAGTCATATCATTTATTTCTTCAGCAAAAATTCATGGAACACTTATGTGTGGGGCCCCGTGTGAGGCGTAGCTGTTTTAAGTTTGGGGTAACTGTCTGTTCATAGCTTTGGTCTCATCCATCCCCCCCTCCTGTCAATGCTTTGTGGACAGTGAATGAATCAATGAATAATGACATGGCCAAGGTCACACAGCAACCTTGAGATGGTGCTGGCACTGAAACCCTGGTACCCTGATAGCTAGAGCACTTGCTCCTGCCCTTCATTACAGTCGGCCCAGATCTTTGTAAGTTCTCTCACCTTGGGTGGGAAAGGTCAGAGAGGAGAAGGTCAAGGGCTGGCTCAGACTCACCTCAGCAGAACTATTTGGAAAGAGGAGACCCACCCTATCAGGGACCCTCTCCAGGAAGACTGGGTAAGTCGCCTGCTTCCAACAATTCTGCTCAAAAGCTTGGGGGAGGCAAGAAGAGTCACTCTCCAGTAGGACCCTGTCGGCTCCATCACTCTGCAGAGGAACTGATCATGTTTTTAAATACTTTTTTTTGGGGGGGGGGGCGCCTGGGTGGCGCAGTCGGTTAAGCGTCCGACTTCAGCCAGGTCACGATCTCGTGGTCCGTGAGTTCGAGCCCCGCGTCGGGCTCTGGGCTGATGGCTCAGAGCCTGGAGCCTGTTTCCGATTCTGTGTCTCCCTCTCTCTCTGCCCCTCCCCCGTTCATGCTCTGTCTCTCTCTGTCCCAAAAATAAATAAACGTTGGAAAAAAAAATTATAAATACTTTTTTTTTTAACGTTTATTTATTTAGAGAGAGAGAGAGTGGGGGAGAGGCAGACAAAGAGGGGGGGGGATAGAGGGAGAGAGAGAATCCCAAGCAAGCTCTGTGCTATTATCGCAAAGCCAGATGCAGGGCTCGGACTCGTGAACCATGAGATCATGACCTGAGCTGAAGTCGGACACTTAACCGACAGAGCCACCCCGGTACCCCAGGGGAATGATCATTTTTAGGTACATTTCATTTCTGTGTTAAAACAAAGCCACCACCGGGGCTGCAGGCTCAGAGACATTCCCCATCCACCCCCACGCCTGGGCCCCAGATTTTTTTCCTCTGAGCAGAAGCAGCACCTGCCCATCGCAGCTGGAGCGGCTGCACTGCAGCTCCCTCTGCTGGGCGCTGGGCGGCCTTGGCTGTTCCATGGGGCGGAGGAGGAACGCGGGCGGGAGCGGGCCACTTCCAAGGAGCTTCTTGTTCCGGAAGTACTGAGGGACCATTACTCATTGTGCCGGCTGCACCCGCTCCAGTCGCCCCCGCAGCCTCGCCGCCTCTGCACCCGCTTGGTGACGCACCAAGATGCCCGGAGCTGCTCTGCGCACGAAAAGGAGCCCCGGAGAAGCCCCCCTATGGCAGCTGTGTGCCAGCACCTGCTCCGCCACCCCGTGCTTAGCCCTGCTCCAACCCACCGCGTTGTGGAAGCTTCCGGAGCTGGAAGACCCACTCACCACCACAGTGATTGAATCTTTACCAGTAACCTCAAATAGGGGTTGTTTTGTTACATGGCCTTCACGGAATGGGAAACTGAGGATGAGAGAAAGGTGAAGTGACGGCCAGGGTCAAGAAGCTAAGAAGCGGGGGAAGCACTAGATTAACCAGTTATCCCTGACTCCAAAGTTCAAGGTGCGGTTTCCACAGCATCAACCTGCAGTGTCCTCCTAAGCAGCCCGCCTCCCCACAACACACACATACACAGAAAGGGAAGGTTGGACCACATCATAGAGGACCTTCAAAGTCAACCACTATAATAAACATCGACTATTTGGGAAATTAAAGAAAAGCTATAAATGGTATTTGAGAAGAAAGTCAGGTGGGTGTTCAGCTTGACTCTGTAATCATGTTTTATTATGGAGTAGAGGATATGATCAGAGCTTTGAGTTAGGAAGATGCACCCAAAGGAAAAACAGATCAGAGAAATGGACCTACGGTAGTTCAGTAGCACTCAGTAGGGTCTAAGTAAGAATCATGAGAATGGGGGAAAAAAGAAACAGATCCAAGAGTGGGAAAAGAGTTAATGATAGATTGGATTTTAAAAGTGAGGTAAGTACAATCCATATAGCACTTTGTACCTCCTAGGGTATTTACTGCAATCGATTTTGCCTTCTTTATTAGAGTGACGTTTTGTTGGTCTTGTTAGATGCTAAGATCCATAGAGTAGTGCTGGTGGCTCAAGCCCCACTCCTGCCTTGGAGACCATGACCCTGTGGGGGGAAGGGGAGAGTACACATGTCTGGGGGCAGTGTCCATCCTGTCAGCCAGATAGAACATGGGAGGGCAGAGCTCCTTGTCCAGACAGCATCTGCACATGCCAAAGAACCCCTAAACCAGCCCCTATGTCCTCCTTGGGAAAAGTTTGGAGGGTTTTAGTTAAACTGCAAGGCTGCCTTATGCTACCAAATATCCTCCTTCAGTTCGCCACAGCCACTGAGTGGGCAGCTCTATCCCAAGGCCAAGGATCAAGACCTTGAAACTGGCTGTGAGTGCCTGCTGCCAGCTAGTGACACTGAATGAACATACCCCTGGGCAGGCAGCATGGCGCTATTGTGGTAGAATGGGCCATTTTTATTCGAGGGTAAATTATCCAGGTACCAGCACCCCCACCAAGACAGAAATTCCATAGAACTGGGGAATGTTATGTCAGCAGTGTACCCACAGGTAGCCAGATCCACCTCCATACCCACACTGTTAGTCTATCCAGAACATCAGGCCCAATAAGCCCAGCTACTAACCCAGCTCATCTTCCCCTATATACCCTATATGGATGGACACATCAATGAGAGCACCCTGCTGGGAATGGGTGGTTCCATAGTTCTCCAGGACCTCACCCTACAGAAAGCAGCATGTAATAGGGGGCTGCTCCTAATTCTTGGTACTTCCCAACCTCCACCGTTCATACTTGCAGTCATCCTGGGCTCTCCCAGACAGAAAATCAGGACTCCACTGTCTCCTCATGTTACTATGTGCTGCTTGTCTACCTCATCCACTCCTCAGTCCCTTCCTTGAAGTCCAACGAAGTACATTATCAAGCCAGAATTTGGGGAGTTTTTTTTCTTTCTAATCAGGAAAAGGATTTGCCCCCACCTTGGGGTACCACTGAACAACAGACCTAGTGCCCAGAGTCCATGTTTCTAATAAATATTTACCCATGGAGTTTGAAGTACAGGCTTTTACAAATACATAGGAACAAACGTGTGGGGGGTGGGGTGGGAGGGTATTGTGTGGGTTATTTAGCCCCTAAGCATCTTTCATGTGAGCCCTGGTGTTCTTTGTGAAGGAGAAAAAGTTGTATGGAAAAGAGGAGAAAAGATGTCAATTCTCCTTAAATTAATCTGTAAACTCATTACCATCCCAATCAAATCTGCACAGGAATTGTTCATAGAACCTGACAAACTGATTTGAACATCCATAATGAAGAGAATATTTATACGAAGAGCTAAAACAATTGTGGGGGGGGACAATGAGGAATAATTTATTATACAAGGTATAAAATCTATAATAATTAATAAGATGTGATATTGGCACAGAAATAAACAAATGAATGAAAGAGAATAGAAAGCCCTCAAATCAACACATTTAAAGATACTAAATAAATAATCTAAGTGGCCTTTACAAGCCAATGGTGAAAGGATTGACTGTTCAATACATAGTATGGGAACAACTGGCTTTTCATTTGGAAAAAACTAAAATTAGATCCCTACTGCATTCTAAACACACACACACACACACACACACACACACACACACACACACAATTCCAGATAGCTCAAACAACTAACATAAGAAATAAAACATAGGGGTGCCTGGGTGGTTCAGTTGGTTAAGCATCTAACTCTTCGATTTTGGCTCAGGTCATGATCCCATGGTTCGTGAAATCGAGCCCTACATTGGGATCTGCGCTGAAATGACAGTGCAGAGCTTGCTTGTGATTCTCTTTCTCTGCCCCTCCCCCACTCAAGTTCTGTCTCTCAAAATAAATAAATATTAAAAAAATAAAACATACCTATAACTACAATGGAAAGTATATAGATGTAATTGTTTGTGACTTTGGTGTACAGAAATCCTTTTAAAACAACACACACACAACACACAAGGCATAAAGGAATGGCTGATAAATCTGAATCTACATCAAAAACACTTCTTAGATGAAAGACACCATCAATAAAGGCAAAAGACAACTGGTAAACTGGGAGAAATATATTACTTGCAACATATTATTAGGTAAAAAATTAATCTCTCTCTGTGTGTGTGTGTGTGTGTGTGTGTGTGTAAGAGAGAGAGAGAGAGAGAGAGAGAGAGAGAGAGAGAGAGAGATTTCTGTAAATCAATAAAAAGGGAAACAACCCAAAGGAAATATGGCAAAGTATATGGTCAACCTATTCAGGAGAGTTGCAATTAGCCAATAGACATTTGAAGAAATGCTCAACCTCTAGTAATCAAGTAAATGAAATGAAATAAAAACAACCATCAGATACCATCTTTCACCTGTCACCCTGGTAATTAAAAGTTTGATTTTATCAAGTGTTGGCATGGAGGTGAGCAAAACGGCTACTCTCATACACTCCTGGGTGGAGTACAGCATTACTGGCAGGAATTTGGAAGCACCTAGTAGTATGTAAAATACACATGTTCTATAATCCAGAGTGTGTAAGATGATTTACTTATTATTTAATTTATTCTATACATATATAATATAATGTATAATATATATTTACTAAATTGTTGAAATAAAATGATTTAATAATTTATTTAATATTTAATTATTTAATATTTATTGAATGGATGTTTATTGAAATATCAGCCATCAAAATGTAGAAACAATCTAAGTTCATAAAATAGGTAAATAGTTAAATAAACTGATAAAATTCATACTCTGCAAAATTAGTTAACATTTTAAAAGATTAAGTTAGGACTTCTGCTTCTGGGAAGACAGAGTAGATATACATTTCCTTATTCCTCAAGTAAAACTACAAACTACAAACTAAGTACAACCAAAACCCCTCAACAATATAAATAAAACAACACAAAAGACTCGGAAAGATCGAGGGAGGAAGGAACACCAGCGAGAGGCCTCAGAACTCGAGGAATGACATGTCGGTATGTTCCCTGGATCTCTGTTTTGCTTCATATATTCCAGAGTTGAAGCTCAAAAAGCTTGCAATCTGGAAACACCAATGGGTGCAGACAAAAGCAAAACCAAAAAGTCTGTGCCTCTAACCAAAGGACCAGAAAAGGAGATAGACTAGCAAGGTAGAAAATTCTAGACAATAACTCCTTTGCTTCAGCAAATACCACAGGAAGAAAAAAATGTGGCTCCATCCCCAACCCCACCTGCAATGGAAAGGTTGAAAAAAGACTTCTACCCTTGCTAAGCCATAGCTAGGTACCCCAGGTACCCCAAACCTCCCTACTAGGATGATAGCAGAGAAGGCTGAGTGGGGAGCTGGGATAGACCCACTAAATGAAAAATCAGCAAGGATATAGAAGAACTCAGCGACACCCTCACCCAACAGGATCTAATTTGACATTTATAGAACACTCCATCCAACAACAGAATAATACCCATTCTTTTCAAATGCCCATGGAACACAGACTATGTTAGAGCACATCCTGTGCCATAAAACAAACCTTGACAAATTAAAAAACAATGAAAAGAAAATGGAATGTATTCTTTACCCACGATGGAATCAAAGCAGAAGTCAACAATAACAGAGAGATAACAGGAAAATATCTAAACACTTGAAAACTAAACAGCACAGTTTTAAATAACCTATGGGTCAGAGATGAAATCTCAAGAGAGATTTTAAAAATACATTGAACTGAATGAAAATGAAAATACGACATAGCAAAATTTGTGGGATGCAACTAAATCAATGTTCATTAAAGGGAAATCTATAGCACAAAATACTTACACTAGAGAAGAGAAAAGGTCTCAAATCAATAATCTAATTTCTTACCTTAAGAACTAGGGGGTGGGGATCAAAAATAGAGCCAAAGCAAACAGAAAACAGGAAATTAAAATAAGAGGAAAAATCAATAAAATTGAAAACAGGAAAACAATTAGAGAAAATCGATGAAGCAAAGAGCTGGTTCTGTGAAAAGATCAGTGAAATTGACAAACTCTGGTAAGACTGACAAAGAAAAAAAGAGAAAACACAAATTACTAATATCAGGAACAAAATGAGTATCACTTCAGACCCCTCAGAAGTCAAAAGGATAATAAAGAAATACTAACAACAACTTTGCACACTTGGAGAATTTTGACAAAATTAACCAAGTCCTTGAAAAACACAAACTCCTAAAACTCACTCAATAGGAAATAGATGACTTGACTAACCCTGTAACTATTAAGAAAATTGAATTCATGATTTAAACACCCCCAAAAGAAATTTTCCGTTTCACTGGAGAATTCTACTAAATGTTAATACCAATTCTACACAATCTCTTCCAGAATATAGGAGAGAAGAAAATGCTTCCTAACTTATTTTATGAAACCATTACTATCTTGATGCCAAAACCAGTAATATGTAAGAAGAATTATATACCATTATCAAGTGGGGTACATTCCAGGGATGCAAGACACTTTCAGTACCTCAAAATAAATCAATGTAATCCACCATATTAACAGACTAAAGAAGAGCAATCACATAATTATATCAATGCAGAAAAAGCACTTAACAAAATCCAGCACCCATTATGATTTTTTAAAAAAGCCTTTCAGAAATAGGAAAAGAAAGGAATTTCCTCAACTTGAAAAATAGCATCTATAAAAAACTTATAACTAACACTAAACTTAATGGCGAAAGACTGCATGCTTTCCTCCTCAGATTAGTAACAAGACAAGGATGTGTTAAAAAGAAAACCACAGGCCCCACAGGCACCTAGGCCAAGTCACCAAACCAGGGCTTAATCCATAACCTAACTGTACTTTCAACCTCCCTAGAAATGTAGTCTTAACTGGTGAGTCAGAAATTTTCTGATCAGCACCAATGAGGTAATCTGTCACATGGGTTCTCCATTCCCCAAAGGAAGATGAGGTAATCCACCTAATAAGACCTCCTGCCCTTCTCCTTCTAAGTTACAGTGAACTTGCCTTAAACAATCTTTTCCTTTCTTTTGATAACTTCTTATCCCACCCTCCTTCCTATATACCTACCATTTTGTACAACTCCTCAGAGCTCCCCTCTATTTGCTAGATGGGATGCTGCCCAATTCATGAATCACCTAATAAAGCCAATTAGGCCTTCAAATTTACACAGTTGAATTTCTGTTGTTTAACAGATGTCTGCCTTCACTACTCTAATTCAACATAATGCTGGAAGTTCTAGCCAGTATAATCAGGAAAGAAAAGGAAATGAAAGGCATACAAATTGTAAAGGAAGAAATAAAACTGTCCCTATTTGGGGGCACCTGGGTGGCTCAGTTGGTTAAGTGTCCAACTCTTGATTTTGGCTCAGGTCATGACCTCACAGTTTGTGAGATTGAGGCCTACATCAGGCTCCCCGCTGACAGTGGAGAGCCTGCTTGATATTCTGTCTCTGCCTCTCTCTCTCTCTAAAAATAAATAAATAAACATTAAAAAAAAAAAAAAAACCACTGTCCCTATTTGGAGAGGACATGATGGCACATGTAGGAAGTCCCAAAGCTACAAATTCCTAGAACTAATAAGTGAGTTAAGCAAAGTTGCAGGATACAAGCATATACAAATAAATGGTATCTCTATATACTAGCAATGAAGAAATGGATGCCAAAATTAAAAATACAATACCATTTACAATTTCTCAAAATGAAATATTTAAAACTTATTATGTGGCTACAATAATAAAGACCTGGTGGTCTTTATGGTCCTGGTGGAGGGATAGATACATAGATCAATGGAGCAGAGTAGAGAACCCAGAAATCAGACCTACACAAATACTCCCAACTGATTTTCAGTGAAGGTGCAAAAACAATTCAAAGGAAGAAAGATAGCTTTTTCAAATAGTGCTGGGGCTATATGTCAAATATATCTCAACAGAGCTGGTAAATGCCTCACAAACTTAAATGTTAAATGGAAAACTAAAATTTTTAGACAAATAAAAATGGACTCTAGAGCTAGATCTTATACTTGATGATCAAAACATGACATGAAAAGTCAATTCACTGAAAAGGATATATAGATAGCAAGTAAGCACATGAAAAGATGTTCACTTGCCATCAGGGACATGCAAATTAAAACCACAATAAGATATCGCCACATACCTAAAAAAAAAAAAAAAAGTGACCACACCAAATTCTGGTGAAGATGCCAAGAAACTGGATCCCTCATACATTGCTGAGAGGAATGTAAAATGATATGGCCATTTTGCAAAAGAGTTTGGCAGGTTACTTTAAAAGCTATATTTGCAACTACTAGACGACCCAGCACATGCATTGTTGGGTATTTACCCCAGAGAAATGAAAACTGCCCACATAAAAACCCGTTTTATGATTGTTCGTGGCAGCTTTATTTATAATAGCCAAAAAATTAGAAACAATCCAGATGTCCTTCAATGAGTGAATGGATAAGCTACGTGTGGTATATCCAAGCCATGGAAAGCTACTCAGTAATAGAAAGGAACAGAATGTTGACACACACAACAATCTGGATGAATCTCCAGATAATTCAGCTGACTAAAGAAATCAAACCATCCCTAATATACTAGATATGCTATTTACATGACATTATTGAGATGACCTAATTTTAGGAATGGGGAACAGATTAGTGGTTGCCAGAGATTAAGTAGCAGGTAGGACTGGGAGGAAAGTGAGTGTAGCTGTCAGAAAAGGGAACTTGAAAGATCCTTGTGATGATGGAAATCTTCTATATCTTGACTGTATCCATGTCATTGTCCTGCTTGAGATATTGTACTATAGTTTTGCAAGAGGGGCACCTGGGTGGCTCAGTCAGTTAAGCGTCCAACGCTCGGTTTCAGTTCAGGTCATGATCTCACTTTGTGAGATAGAGCCCTGAGTCAGGCTCTGCACTGACAGCGTGGAGCCTGCTTGGGATTCTATCTCTCCCTCTTTCTCTGCCCCTTACCCATTCTCTCTCTCTCTCTTTCTGTCTCTGTCTCTGTCTCTCTTGCTCTCCCCCTCTCTCTCTCTCTCAAAATGAATAAATAAACACTTATAGTTTTACAAGAGGTCACCACTGAGGAAAACTGGGTGGAGGGTATGTGGAGTTTCTCTGTATTCTTTCTTTTTTTTTAAAGTTTGTTTGTTTATTTGTTTATTTATTTCAAGAGAGAGAGGCAGAGAGAGAGGGAGAGAGAGAGAATCCCAAGCAGGCTCCATACCATTAGCACAGAGCCTGATGTGGGGCTTGGACTCATGACCCTGAGATCATGACCTGAGCTGAAATCAGGAGCACTTAACCGACTGAGTCACCAAGGCGCCCCCTCTGATTATTTCTTAAACTGCATGTGAATCTACAGTTATCTCACTATTTAGTTAAAAAAAGAATGAGTTAGATCCATGTGTCCCAACATGGCAAGTTTTCCAAGGTATATTGTTAAATGAAAAAAGTAAGTTACAAATCAATATATATGGTTTAATAGCATTTATTTTGAATACCCACACACAACCAAACTATGTATATATAGAAAAAGACTTGGTAGAGGGTACTCTACACTGATGACAGTGGTTACCTCTAGGGAGCAGAGTTGGGAAGGGGAGAGGATTTTAATCATATCTGGGTTTTTTTTTTTCACTATGAGAATATATTCATATGCAACTTGTGATTATCCTGGACATAGTTACAGTGTTCTAGGAATCCAAACCTGTTTTGCTTGCCCTAAACTGACCTATCCCTGCTTCACCACCAGAGGACCCATCTCATGACCCCCTGCCCTTGAACCTCAAGGAAGTGGCTCTAGAGCCTACCTAATTTGGAAAGAGCCCCACCCATACTACCTTTGAAGTATGCAAGTAGTACCTGGAAGGGCTGATATACCCATGACCATGAATCTATCCACTGCTGATCAATGCAACAGTAGTTTTCATAAGTCAAGTTGACAAACAGATATGCAAGTTTCAATCCTGGAGGCAGCAAAGAGCTCCCTACCCTCTGACCCAAAAACATGGCAGTAGTTGAGCCTCTTTGGAAGAAACAGAGAACAGCAGGCATGAGTAACAATTGGATACGTATACTCAGCTGTGCCTGGAGGAGAGCAGACTCATAGTAGGGTGGCCCCTGAGAGTGCATTCATTCATTCACCATATATTTATTGAACACCTACTATATGCCAGGTATTATTCTAGACACTAATAACCACAGTGAATAAAAGGAAGTCCCTGCTCTCATGGGGCTCTCATTCTAGTGGGGGAGCAGACGATAAGCAAGATAAATAAATTATATGTTAGGTGGTATTAGGTGCCGTGAAAGAAAACACAGCATGGAAAGAGGATATAAAGTGTTGGGAGTTGGGGGTTGAAATTTTAGAAAAGGTGGCCAGAGAAGGCCTCACTGAGAGGGAAACATTTAGGTGGAGATCTGAAGGACAAGAGAGAGCCAGCTACAAAAATATCCAGTGGTTCTGGATATCTTCTGTTTCCCCCACTAGATCTTCTCCACCCTTCTCCACCCAGCTTTGTGCCCTGGTAGGCTGACCTGTATGGACTGCATCAACAGGTTCCCTTGCCCTCTGGCTTCGGGTTAGGTTTGACCAATGGGAAGCACCTGCAAGGAGATCAGAAAGAAAAAGAAAGTGAGATTTTTTTTTTCACTAGCTCTCTCTTTGCAGGTTCCCCATGGGTTGGCCACATCCCTCCACCAAAGATCACAGCCCTGAAAGGTGGCCCTCTCCATACAGCAACCTTTCCCTAGTTCCCATAACCACTCTCTTCCAGGATCCTGACTGATACCCTGGGGATAAAAGCATTCTAGGCAGAAGTAAAAACAAGTACAAAGCACAAACCTGCCTGGAAAGCTTAAAGAATGATCAGGAGACAAGCATGGCTGTAATGGAGGAGGTGACAGATGAATTTGTAGGAGATATTGTCAAGGACATAAGGGGGCTCCAGATTATGAGCTTCTTGCAGGCTACCATAAAGGCTTTAGCTTTTTTAAGAAAAAAAATTTATGTTTATGTATTTGTGAAAGAGAGAGAGAGAGCGCATGCATTAACTGGGAGGGGCAGAGACAGAGGGAAACACAGAATCCGAAGCAGGTTCCAAGCTGTCAGTACAGAGCCTGACGTAGGACTCGAACTTATGAACCATGAAATCATGACCTGAGCCAAAGTTGGACGCTAACTGACTGAGCTACCCAGGCACCCAAGGCTTTATCTTTTACTATGAGTGAGATGGGGAGCAGTTGGAGGATGCTGAGCAAAAGATTGACATATTCAAACTATGCTTTTTTAAATGTTTATTTTTGAGAGAGAGAGAGAGTGCACACAACTGCGGGAGGGGCAGAGAGAGCCAGGGAGAGAGAGAGAATCCCAAGTAGGCTCTGCATGATTAGCACAGAGCCCGATGCATGGCTCAAACTCACAAATCGTGAGATCATGATCTGGGTTGAAATCAAGAGTCGGCTGCTTACCTGACTGAGGCACCCAGGAGTCCCTATTCAAACTATGCTTTAACAGCATTACTTTATGAGACTGGTGATGGGCAAGAGAGGGTGATGGCTTGTAGTAGGGTAGTAGCAATGATAGCAATGGAGGTAGTGAGAAGTGGTTGGATTCCAAATAGATTTTGAAGGTTGTACAGAAGCATCCTCTTCAGTAGAATGACCAGAGCAAAGGCCCAAACCCAAGCACAGAGACTTGTTACCCTGCTTATCATTGCATGTCACTGAAAATTTTGTTATTCAACAAGATTTCAGAAGGCCTTGCATGCAGCATGATTATTACCTACCACTTATGTGAGACACACAATTCTAGGCCAAAGGCCAAACCCAAAAGGTCCCCGGACTATACCTGACTCCAGAACAACTCCAGAAAACTATCATCATGGATTTTCTAACCAACCTGCTTCCCTCTGCCTAAAGCCACAATTCTACAGGGGTCATACTGGGTGCCATTTTGCCTCCTGATTGGCTCCAGTCACTCTACCTCCATCAGCCCCTCCATGAGCTGGCCTAGCCAAGTCACATCAGAATTCTGGGAAACACTGTCCATACCCGACCTGTCCATACCTCCTGTCTCTGCTCACCATCACTCACAGGCTGGCAGCAGACAGATCGCATCCATCATCAACTGAGCAGACAGGGATTGGTTCCAGGGGCAGTCAGAACACAGTGTGGCCAACATCTCAAAGGTACCATGATTTTGATAAGGAATTTTACATTTGCCTGGGAAAGCAGGCAATCCTCAACCACAGGAAGATCATTGGGAGGGAAGAGAAAATAGAAAACTTGGCCCCATAGGCTGAAAGCCCCCTGCCTGAAGCATCTTCTGGGAACAAAAGCACCCTGGCATCTTTGGGTGCATACTGTTCATTCTCGGGATAAGGCCTGTTGCTTCATATTTGTGAACCCCCAGCAAAGGCACCCAGATGGAAACTAGAGAACAGCACATGATTCTGAAAGCTCGCTCCAGAGCCAGGAAAAACTGATGGTATTTTGTTTATGTTCAAAGAAATCAATCCAAAGAGATCAGTCCCACAGCCAAAGTCAGCAAGGCTGGGGAGCAAGCTGCTGCCAACTAGGGAGGGGACGACCTGCACTGGAATCCTAGATCCAAGATTTTCAGGTTGTGCTCCCTTGGGTCAAATTTTTAACTCTCCCAAGACCTCAATTTTCTAACCTGTAAAATAGGGGCAATACCTACCTCAGAGTTGCATTAGGAATAAAAATTAGCTCATGTGTATAAAGCGTGTCTGGCATCGCATATGGGATACTAGCTGCTCACAACATGTTCATTTTCTTCTTGTGCCCAGTTTTGTTGGGCAAGTTCTAGGCCAGTGGTGTGGAGCAACTACATGGCCCCAGTGGCCCCTGGTGCCCTTAAGAAGAACTCTCTGAGGCATTCTCCAGATCTTTTGTGTCAATGCTGTTTTCTGCTTTTTACTAAATGGGCGTCCTAGGCAGCTGGCATTTGATCCCAGCAGGACATGGTTGCATGCACAGCTTGGCACCAAAGGGCACTAATGCCTATTAATTAACTGTACGTTTAGCTGACCTGCCTAAGCAGTTGCTTTCATTTCTAGGATTCCAAATCTTTCTTATTCCATTCCAGGTTATTTGAATCCCTTATCTTTGCTCCCCTCTCTCCTCTTTCATTCTCTCAGTCCCTCCTGTCTTCTCCACACTGCTCCTTCTACCTGTCCTTTACCTGCTCTCCATCTTTTTCCTTTCCTTCCCTAGCTCTTTCATGAACCCTCATCCAAAAACAGTGCTTATGGGGAGAGAGCAGTTAAAAGTGGCTTAAGTGGAGCCATGGTTAGGCCTGGAGGAGACCATTCCACTTCCACTTTGCCCTGTTGTACCAGCCCATCCCAAAATCCACTTTCCCACTCATTCACACTGAGCTTAGTAAGGGGATTACAAAGCCAAACAAGACATGGCTGCTTCCCTCACAGAGCTTCTAGTCTAGTGGGAAAGGCAGACAGCCCCATAGTGCATATGAAGAGCTGGAGAGGGGATGCAGAGGTAGGAAATCTGCTTGCCAGGAAAGGGTCCAGGAAAGTTTCACAAAAGATAGGAGCCTCGAACTGGTCTTGAAGCCTGAGTGTATTTTTCCAAATGGAGAAAGGGGTCAAAAGGCATCCCAGGGGAGGAGGTGGTGCAGAGGTGAGAAGGGCAGTATGTGTTTGGGGGCATTGTACGGCCAGATGGTAAGGTCTAGAAGATGAGCAACAATGAGCCCAGGAAGGAGAATCTAGAGCCAGCTTGCCAAGACAGTGTCAGGTTGATGTGAAGCTGGACCTGCAGGTGGTTAGGATGCAAGTCTGAAGAGGTAGGACCTCATGAATGTTGGGAAGGCACACGATGAATGCTGTGTTTTAAGAAAATAATTCTGGAAGGCAGAGACCAGAAGAATGGAGGCCAGTTAGGAGGCTGCTGCAATGGTCCTGGCACAAACTGAGATCCTGAACTAAGGTGTTGACTGTGGGAATGGAAATGAAGGGGCAGAGAAGAGATACCACTGGGGCCTACTTCTCTAGCTCTGGCCTTTATCCTGGATTCATTCTTCACCTTTCCCCCATTCCCCAGTTCCTTCTCCTTTGATAATCTTTTTTTTTTTTTTTTGAGATAGAGAGAGAGAGAGAGAGAGAGAGAGAGAGAGAGAGAACAAGTGGTGGGGAGGGCAGGGCAGAAGGAGGGGCAGAGTGAGAATCCTAAGCAGGTTCCTCGCTCAGTGCAGAGCCCAATGACACATGGCTCGATCCCACGACTGTGAGATCATGACTTGCACGGAGATCAAGAGTTGGACGCTCAACTGACTGAGGCACCCAGGCGCCCCTCCTTTGACAATCTTAATGGATCCTGGGTCTCAGCTCTAACTCCCACCTCAACGTGGATTTATCCTAAATCCATACATTGAGATCTGACCTGTCATCTGGCCCTGGGACCAGATTCTTGCTGCTGTCTAGACAGTCTCAAGTAACCAATTCATCAGCATGTTCAAAACTGTCATCATGGTGCCTGCACACTAGTCCTAACCCAGCTTGGGAGAACCATGCACCTCATGACATTATGGGCTCCGGGGGCCTAACTTACCAACTGAAGGATCATTTTACTTCTTTGTAGGGCAAACATAATTTCCAAGTTCTAAGCCACCAATTTATATGTTGACTTAGAGGACTCAAGCACATTCACACCTTGGGGAATGCCTTCCTTCAGTCACTCACTGTCAAGTTCCCCAGCAGTGGTCCTCAGCCAGGGGTGGTCCTTCTAGCCCCTGGAAGTATTTGGCAATGCATAGAGACATTTATGGTAGTCACAGTGACTTCAGGGTACTAGTGACATTTAGGGCCCAGGAATCAGGATGTTAAATATCCTGCAATGCACAGGAACACCCCACACTGCAAAGAATGGTCTTACTCTAAGTGTTAAGATTAATCTAATGGAGAAACACTGTGACCATGAGCTCAATGAGAGCAAGGACTCTATTTTGTTCTTTACTGTGTTCCCAGCATGTAGCAGAGTACACAGCACATGAGGGTGTGCAGTAACTATTTGTTAAATTAATAAATCAACTCACCCCTTTGTATAACCAACACCTACTGTTGGTGCTGGGGATAGAAAAATGAACGAGAATTGGGCAGTGCCTTTGCACCTTGGCTAGCCTTAGCAGGGTAGCGTATAGACAATCTTGAGATGGGAGGCCAAAAGTCAAGAATGCCTCACCTTCTATAACTACCACCAGGCCCCTTCCTAATAAGGGCAATGCATTGCCAGTTATATGCTGAATTGAAAATTCATTCATTCATTCAACCAACACTTGAATGCACATGAAACATTTTGCAGCACTTGCAAGACATCTTGCCGGAGCTGGGCTGGGAGGAGTGGAGGGTTGGGATGGGGGCTGGAAGTGGAGTTGGGGCCTGAGGGGTTCCTGCCAAGCTCAGGGCAAGAGCAGACAGGCCCAATCAGACAGTCTCTTGGGACTGGGGGGGGGGTGGGTCTGGTGTGAATGGAAATATGTGCCACATGGCCTGAATTGCAGGGGCCGGCCTCAGGCTCCCACAGTCCCAAACACTTCCAGATGGATTTATTTATAACTCCCAAACCAGAGGCAGCTCTCAGCTTCTTTTCTTCACTCTCATCCCCACTACTGGAGCAAGTCTTGGCCGCCCCTTTCCACTCCGGAAACCAGCAGGAGACGGGGAATGTGCCCTACTGCTCTACCACAGCCGCAGCCTGGGCTTCTGGTCACCGCCTGTCCCCTAGGTGGCAACAGCAGCTCACTGTGTGGGTGTGCCAACAGAGTGGCCATACCCACTCCCACCCACTTGGTCATCTGGGCTTTCTCAGGCCAGTCACTAAATGGGTAGTATGAGCTGGGCACATTCACTCTGGTAAGTTTCTGTTCCAGACCTGCCTCTGCTTCATAAAAACCACAGTCACACCCATGTCTTCTCATCCTTGGTCTTCAGGAGATTCTGAGCTCCCTCCCCTCCTCCACCTTCTCCCACATGATACTGCTTCTCACCATATAGGCTGCCAGAGGCTTTGGACTCTTTTTCAAAATGGAAAACTGAAGCTCAGAGAGGTTAAGTAACTTGCCCAAGGTCACACAGCATGTTAAACAGCAGAGCCAGAAGCCTAAAGCTCTGAGCTCTGTCCCTGACACTAGTGCCTCTTAAACCTCAAGTTTCCCAGTGTATGAAATGGGGCTAGTGTTTGGCAGGTGGTCTGGTTAGAAGTGTCAGTTCTGGAACTGCTCTGCATGGAGTGTGTGATAGTTCTGTCATTTACCACCTGAAGGACCTTTGATGAGTTCCTCCTCCTCTCCTCACCATAACTCAATTTCTTTATTTTCCGTTTGAGGATTAAAGAGATAATGGGCATAAATGGTTAGGATAGTGTCTGGCCCACAGTAAACCCACAACAAATAATAACCAATTTAATACTTTATTACTCAATTGCATCTTTGTAGAGCTCATGGTTCCCATCTTTTGAAATATGGGCCAGGCCCCATACAAACCTTGCCTCCTGACTCCTCACATGCAGGGAGAAGTAAACTTGGGCCTGGAGAGATTGAGTGACTTGCCTAAGGCCACACTGGAACCCAGCTCTAGGTGATTCCAAGGTTACAGATTCCATGCTTCCTACAGAGTTTGCAGGATAAAAGCCCCCTATATGTGTGTCCTTAGATAATTCTCTGCCCTGATTCCCCCTCCCTGCCCTATCTTGCCTCCTTGAGGACTGGCCCAAAAGCTTCTTCCTTCCCAGAGGTTCAGCCCACCCAGCTGAACCTGAGGATTTTGGTGGACCCAAGCAAGGCCTGTGAGTATTTCAGGCCCAGAGGAGCCTGGTGGCACTGGGGCTGAGGCATTCCCACTTCCCTCCTCTCCTAGCCATGGTTGGAATTGGTGGCGGCTGGAGAGGACAGGGTGGCAAAGCAGACAAACTCTCCAGAGTCAAGCTTCTAGATGCCCTGTATCTGTTTTCTGCACATCCTCTTTTCTCTCCAAGTTACTTGGAACCAAGGTCTGGCAAACCCACCTCTGCATCCAAAGGTCTAGACAAATTCTCCTGCAGCTGTTCAGCAACACATGACACCAGATTTCTGCCCCAGTGGGAGTTTTTGGTGTTCTCACATCCTTTCTGTTTGTTGCTGTGCAAGTAAACATGCATAATTTCTCTATGTTCTCCCATCCCTCACCACACATCAGTACTGCCAGTGACAGCATGAGGGAATAGTACAACCTCTGAGCACATATGGGCAAGGGAATCAGTAAACACTTCTCTCAATTGAACATGACTCACCAAATGGGCTCCAAATCCCATCAACAATTAGGCTCAATCTATCTATATTCCCCTCGTCTTTTCAGTGGGTTTCCCAACATGCTCCAAATTCCTGATAGTCCAAGAATAAATGCAGAGTTATTTAATAAACGCTCAAAGGGGCACCTGGGTGGCTCAGTCGGTTAAACATCCCACTTCAGCTCAGGTCATGATCTCGCAGTTCGTGAGTTCAAACCCCATGTCGGGCTCTGTGCTGACAGTTCAGAGCCTGGAGTCTCCTTTGGATTCTGTGTCTCCCTCTTTCTCTGCCCCTCCCCCACTTGCACTCAGCCTCTCTCTCTCTCTCCAAAACAAACATTTTTTAAAAAAATTTAATAAATGCCCAGAATGGAAAGGGTATTTAACAAACAAACAAAGCAACTCTCTACTCAAACAAAGTAACTCTCAGAGTTTGTGGACAAACTCTGCCATGGCAGCTCCTCTCTGCTTCCAGCACTGACACTTAGGAAAGCTTCCTCATCAGACAACGGTATTGGCCTTTACCTCTGAAGCTACCAGATCTACAGCCCCAGCCCTACTGTACAGGCTCGCTGAGTCTTGATTTCCTTCTCTGTTTTTCTGAGGCATCGCACAGTCAGGTACATAGTACTTCCTCAACAAACGTATCTTATAGAAACAGCAAATTCTTACTAATTCTAGAATCATTTAGAAGATGACCACTATTTCAGGAAATTATTTATTCTTTCAATATTTAGCAAGCATCTACTATGTACAGAGCAGCATGAGAGAAACAAAGTAAATTCAAAAATTCATAATAAAGATTAGAGCAGAAATAAAGTATACAGAAACTAAAAAAACAATAGAACAGATCAATGAAACCAAGAGCTGCTTCTTTGAAAACATCAACAAAATTGATAAGCATCTAGCAAGATTTATCAAGGAGAGAGGACCCAAATAAACAAAAACACTAATGAAAGAGGAGAAATAACAACCAACACTACAAAATACAAACAATTGCAATAGACTATTATGAAAACTCATATGGCAACATATTGGAAAACTTAGAAGAAACGTATAAATTCCTAGAAACACATAACCTACCAAAACCAAAGGAGATAGATGATAGAAAATTTGAACAGACCAGTTACCAGCAATGAAATTGAATCAGTAAACAAAAAACTCCAAACAAACAAAAGTCCAGGACTAGACTGCTTCACAGGTGAATTCTACCAAACATTTAAAGAGGAGTAATTACCCATCCTTTTCAAACTATTCCAAAAAAGGACAGAAGAAGGAAAACATCAAAAATCATTCTATGAGACCAGTATCACCTTGATAGGTGACCAGATAGACACCACAAAAAAGACACCTATAAGCCAATATCTGTCATAAACACGAATGCAAAAATCCTCAACAAAATACCAGCAAACTGAATTGAAGAATACATTAAAAAAAATCATTCACCATAATCAAGTGGGATTTATTCCTGGGATGCAAGGGTGGTTCAATATTCACAAAGCAATCAACATGAAACACCACATCAATAAGAGGAAGGATAAAAACCATATGCTCATTTCAATAGACACAGAAAAAGCATCTGACAAAGTACAACATCCATTCATGATAAAAATCCTCTACAAAGTAGCTTCAGAAGGAACATACCTCAACACAATAAAGGCTATATATGGAAAACCCACAGCCAACATCATACTGAATGGTAAGACACTTAGATCAGAAACAAGGCAATGATGTCCTGTCTCACCACTTTTATTAAACACTGTACTGGAAGTCCTAGCCACAGCAATTAGACAACATAAAGAAATAAAAGGCATCCAAATTGGTAAGGGAAAAGTAAAACTCACCATTTGCAGATGACATGATACTATATGTAGAAAACCCTAAAGACTCCACCAAAAAACTACTAGAACAGGTAAATGAATTTAGTAATAGTCGCAGGATACACGTAAAAGAATGAAACTGGAACACTTTCTTTCATTATACATAAAAATAAACTCAAAATGGATTAAAGACCTAAAACCATAAAAATCCTTGAAGAGAGCACAGGCAGTAATCTCTCTGACATTGACCATAGCAACATTTTTCTAGATATGTCTCCTGAGGCAAGGGCAGTAAAAGCAAAAATAAACTATTGGGACTAAATTAAAAGAAAAAGTTTCTGCACAGTGAGGGAAACAATCAACAAAACTTAAAGGCAACCTACAGAATAGGAGAAGATACTTGTAAATGACATATCTGATAAAGGGTTAGTATCCAAAATATATATACAACTGACGCAGCTCAGTACCCTCCAAAACAAATAATCCAATAAAAAATGGGCAGAAGACATGAACAGACATTTCTCCAAATAAGATGTACTGATGGCTAACAGACGCATGAAAATATGCTCAACATCACTCATCATCAGGGAAATACAAATCAAAACTACAAGGAGATATCACCTCACACCTGTCAGAATGGCTAAAATCAACAACATAAGAAACAAGTGTTGGCGAAGATGTGGAGAAAAAGGAAGTTGTGCACTGTTGGTGGGTATTTAAACTGGTACAGCCACTGTGGAAACTAGTGTGGAGGCTCCTCAAAAAGTTAAAAATAGAACTACCCTACAATCTAATAATCACACCATTGGGTATTTACCCAAAAAATACAAAAAACTTAATCCAAAGGGATACAGGCATCTGTAAATTTATTGCAGCACTATTTATAATTGCCGAACTATGGACACAGCCCAAATGTCCATTGATAGATAAATGGATAAAGAAGAAGTGGTATATATACAATGGAATATTATTCAGCCATAAAAAGAATGAAATCTTGCCATTTGCAACAACACAGGTAGAGCTAGAGAGTATTATGCTAAATGAAATCAGCCAGTCAGAGAAAGACAAATACCATGTAACCTCACTCAAGTGTTGAATTTAAGAAACAAAACAAAGGAGCAAGGAAAAGAAAAAGAGGCAAACTAAGAAACAAACTCTTAACCATAGAGAAGAAACTGATGTTTACCAGAGGGGAGGTGGGTGGGGGGAATGCGGGAAAGAAGTGATGGGAATTAAAGAATATACTTATCACGATGAAAAATAAAATAAAATGATTTAAAAAAGAAATGCAAAATAAAGTTTCTTTCCTCCAAGAGACTGTGATATAGCTGGACATTTGCACAAGCATGGAATATTTCAGAATGCCTTTATGAGCCAGGCAAGTACTATAAAGGAGTGAAGGAGGCTGGAGTAATATACTAATAAGGAGTGGTGGGGACTGTGGTGCCCTGGAGGGTGCACGTTCCATCTAAAGGGGAAGCCAAGGGGTACCTGGGTGGCTCAGTCCATTAAGCAGTTAAGCATCTGATGCTTGGTTTCGGCTCAGGTCATGATCTCACAGATTCCATGAGTTTGAGCCCCGCATCAAGCTCTGTGCTGATGGTGTGGAGACTGCTTGGGATTCTCTCTCTCCCTCTCCCTCTCTCTCTCTCTCTCTCTCTCTCTCTCTCTCTCTGCCCCTCCCCTGCTCACACTGTCTCTCTCTCAAAATAAATAAATAAACTTAAAAATTAAAAAAAAAATAAAATAAAGGGGAAGCCACTACCCCAATCCAGCTAATTACCATCCAGTGGGAATGCAGAGCCAATATTACCAGACTTCTCTGTTTTTCAAAGAAGCCAGAAATCCACATTATATGGGAATATTACTGATTCCCACATGTTACCTAATAATTTTGAAAAGTCACAAACCATGTGCAGATCAAACAAAACATACCAGTGGGTATTATTTGGCCCACCAGCCACCAGTTTGAGACCTCTCCATAATGGTAGATGATAAAGTGTCAAAATAAGTGTTACTGACAATAAGTTCCGTAGGTACTCAGAGGAGGACAAGAGTCCCTGGAGATGGTATAATCTGGAAAGTTTCCTTCAAGGTGGCAGAATTCAGACAGGTCCCCAAGTGTGGGTGTGAATCCGATAGGCAGAAAGGAGGGGGACAAAGCTTTTGGCAAGGATAGAGGGGGAGAAAAGAAGGTTGTGGTCAGAACTCAGAAGCAATGTGGAAGTGCTTCTGGCTGTTGTGAAGGCTTCCTGGGGGAAGGGGCAGCTCCTAGCCATTGGCTGGTGTCAGTGGAGGTTTCTCACCTGGGATCTCAGGGTGGAGAAAACAAGGGAAAGTGGGTGACTACTACTTAGAAAGTCTGAATCTGAAAAGCCAGAGAGTAATATTAAACACAGACAGACAGATGCTTCATCAGCAGGCATGGGAAAAGAACAATTTAGTTAAGTCCAGGGGCTTTTCTAGGATACAGCAATGTAAATATCTAGGAGAATAGCAAATAAATAAGGTGTGATCCTGGGTGGTGGCTAGAAACAGGCCCAGAAAGTGAGACCTCAGTAAGTGCACAGGTAAAATATATGTCCAGGATTAAAAGCCCCAAGGATCAGAAACCATTCTCCCACAGTGCTCTCCGGCAGGCTGGGAGAGTAAATGAAGGCAAGAGGGTATCTTAACCCCAAAGTGGAGAGCGAAGGACATGCGGCATATGCATGTGTCAGGGAGAATAATCTCAGTCTCGCATGGGATTATGCAACTACTAAAACAAGAGGCAAAGTAGGTAAGGGTCAATGGAAAAAGCACAAGTGTGGTAGGCAGAATTCTGGCTCCCCGAAGTCATCCATGCCCTAAATCCCCAGAACCTATGAATATGTTAGGTTAAATGGCAAATTGTACGTGTGTGCGCAGGGAAGGTTTGGAGATGGAATTAAAGTAGCTAATCAGTTGACCTTGAGATGGGGAGAGTATCCTGCACCTTCCAGGTGGCCTCAATGTGGTCACAATCAATGTTAAAAAGGAAGGCAAGAGAGGCAGAGTTAGTTAAAGAGATGGGATACCAGAAGGAGGGTCGGGGGACTGGGAAAGACCCAAGCAGCCATTGCTGGTTTTGAAGATGGAAGAAGGGGACAAAAGCCAAGCAATGCAGGCAGGGTCTAAAAGCTGGAAAAGGCAAGGAGGCATATTCTTCCCCTGAACCTCCAGAAGGAATGCAGGCCCTGCCAACACCTTGATTTTAGTCCAACCACACCTGTTTCAAGACTTCTGACCCCAGAACTGGAAGATAAGAAATTTTGTGTTGTTTGAAGCCACTAAACTTGTGTTAACTTGTGACAGCAGCAACGGGAAACTAATACAACCAGCTTTAGATCCAGACACATATAGGGTTTAATCCTGGCTCCACTATATACCAAGGACTTGACCTTAGTCCAGTCACTTAACCTCTCTGAACCACAGTATCTTCATCTCATCCTCATAAGAGGTGTCCACAATACTCACACTTCACAGAGTTGAAATGAAAAGCAACTGAGGTGATGAACACAAGGAGATAGCACAGCCTGGCACAGAGAAGGTGCTGGCAATGTTGTTTTCTTTCCGTCAATGCATTTGATGAAACACTAATTAATATTTGGGACCATTGGTGTTTTGATAAATGTTTAGCAACCAGGTCTCAAATAAAGACTAGGGTTTCATCAAATGCATTGACGGAAAGAAAACAACATTGCCAGCACCT
>NW_024420375.1:3669554-3705261 GCF_014898765.1 Herpailurus yagouaroundi | reverse complement strand
ATATATATACACATATATATGTATATATATATATGTATATATATATGCATATATATGCAATTGCATTTGCATATGCAATATATTTCACTTAATATATAACAATGTGAAGCATAGAATTTATGAATAATAATGCAATACATAATACTCTATTGCAAATTCCATGTAGCCACTTGATTTTCGTATAATGGTTTCACTGATTTTGCTGAATCCTTATATCCATTGCCAACCTACAGTTGTAATATAAGAGCAAATGTAGTTCCTATATGAATGGTGATTGATATCTTTGTTTATGTTAATGAGTAAGAAGAAGGGGAAACAATGAAGAAGTGTTGGAACTTGACAAATTCAATGATTCGAACAACTTGTTTGCTGAATCAGATAATAGTTTCCATACACTGGAAGCATACTTCCTCACTTTTTGTGTGTGCTATTCACAAAGTAACAGCCATAGACACAATGTACTTTTTTTTTAAATGTTGTATTTATTTTGAGAGAGAGCACGAGCAGGGAGGGGGCAGAGAGAAAGGGACATGCAGAATCCGAAGCAGGCTCCAGGCTCCAAGCTGTCAGCACAGAGCCTGACGTGGGGCTTGAACTCACAAACTGTGAAATCATGACCTGAGCTGAAGTCAGATGCTTAACCAGCTTAACCAACCCAGGCACCCCAACACAACACACTTTTAGGTTTAATGATTTGTTTTTTTTTTTTAAGTAGGCTTCACACCCAGGGCAGAGCCCAACGCGGGGCTTGAACTCACAACCCTGAGATCAAGACCTGAGCTGAGATGAAGAGTCAGATGTTTCACCGACTGAGCCACCCAGGCTCCCCAATGTACATTATTAACATTTTCTCCATCGCTTTCTTAAGTCTAGAGTGCAGTGAACAAAACAAGAATCCAAGCCCTGATTTGTAGCATTTTCACATTTCCATGATATAAATACTTTCACTACGGCCTATTTAAAACTACCTATGTGACATCACCAAACAGAGTGGGCAAGGGCGCACATCATTTAGATGCAACCGATGTGAATCAGCCAAAGGACAAAGATCATGGTAAACTAATTAGGAGGTAAACTAATTGGGAAGATCAAAGTAAACTAATTATCTGAGTCCAACAATAAATATTTATTATTTTTTTAAATATATTTTTAATTGGAGGTTAATAGAATTCAATGTTTTTCTTTAATAATTAATTTTTTACTATTATGTTTCAGATAATTTGAGACTTACAGAAGAGTTGCAAAAGCAGTTCAGAGAGGTCCCCATACCCTTCACCCAGTTTCCCCTTATGTTGACATCTTACATAATTATAAAACATTCATCAAACTGAGAAATTTACCTTGATACGTTATTAACTAAAGTACAAAAGTTATTTGAATTTCACCAGTTTTTCCACTAAAGCCTTTCTTCTGTTCTAGGATCCAAACCAGCATCCTATATTGCATTTAGTTGGTCATGTATTTGACAAAATGTCCCTCAATTTCGGTTTGTTTTCTGTTGTCTCGTGTAATTTAATTTTTAATGATGGCTGTGTTTAACAACTGGCTCACAAATTTACTAAATATTTAACAACTGGGTCTCAGGAGCCACAACAAGCCAGCTCCAGCTCCACACCACCACCTACGACGCTCTGAGCAAAATCGACAAACCATTCATTTTGGGTTTTTCCCCCCCATTAATTCCACAAATATTTATTGAGCGCCCTCTAGGGGCTAATGCTGGGGATGTGGAGACGACCAAAACACAGTCCTTGCCACTGAGAAAATTACAGGTTGGGGATATGACAGAGCAGTAGCAGACAATACCTATAGAGCGATCAAGGCTATGATGCGAGAATAGAATGTGCTGGAGCACTCAGGTGGGAGGGACCAACCCTGACTAGGGAAGTCAAGGTAGGCTTCAAAGAGGAAGTAAAGGATGAGATAGGGCTCCCTCAGCTTTACACAGTTTAACCTTTTTTCATTTAATAGTTAATTAAAGAGAGTTAAGCAAGGAGATAAGATGATGTGTGAGATGTGAGCTGCATCTTGATGCATAAGGGGGAATGAGACAGTGGAAGAAACAGAAGGAAAAATAGTCACCCATTTATTCTTTCATTTGATAAGTATTTATTAGGTATCAATCCTATACTGGGCTCTGGAGATGCCCAAACATGTAATGAATAAGGACACTCACGTGTGACTAGGGTTATGATGGCACGAGACCATGCCTGTGCTGTCTTTAAGATAGAGTGGTGTTTGTGTGGGTGAAGGTGGCACCATGAACGAGCATGAGGCATGAGAACACTAGACAGAAACCTCCTCCCTGGGAGCATGGAAGGACCTCAGGGAAGCTTCCAGGCTGCTACCATCATTTTAGCCAGTATAACTAACAGCTTTTGCCAGAGGACAATTGATGCCAGACACTTCCTCTGCAGGTAGTACATGTACACAGCCCCCTTCTCTCCAGCCCCTCACACCCAGACCCCTATGTACAGACCCCTAGGAACTACACTTAGCAACTGACACCTGCCTTGAGCAGACAGCATATAAATGCTCGCAGGATGAAGTAATGTATTCCAATGTATTCCAGGGTACTAAAGACAAACTCAAGCAAGGCAGGGACCCTTGATCTGTGACCAAGACCCCCCCAGGAAGAGCTCCTATGTCACTTCCTCAGCCCCACTACATATACACCCCAGCCATCCTCTGTCCCATTATACCACTTTATTTTCTTCATAACATTTATGACCATTTGAAATTATCTAAGTGTTTACTTGCTTTTGCCTGTCTCCTTTCACTAGGATCTCAGCTCCTCAAACACAGAATCTTTGTCTCATCATCTATATACCCCCAGCTCCCAGCTCAGGCCCTGGCCCATAGGGGCATTGGTGCACTATTTGTAGAATGGACAAGTGAATGAATGGATGGGAGTATGGATGCTACGGCTCAGATTTGAGGGCTGCATTCCTGACCCTCTGTGGCCCAAACTGTCTTGTTGCCTATCCTCAAGTGCCTTGATTCAGAACCTGAACCTTATGTGGAGGAAGAAAATGGACATGGGTGAAATTCAGAATGCTCCTCTTGGAACTGTTGTGAGAGTGTGAAAGACAACAACTAATATTGTTGCACTTGCCAAGTACCAGTTCCCATTCTGAGCACTCCATATATATTCAATAAGTGTTTGCTGAGTCTCTGCTAGGTGCCAGGCACTGTTCAGGCATTAGGGATATGGCAGTAATAGGAAGCAAAAATCTCTGCTTTGGAGGAATTTAAATATTAGTTCATTTAATTTAAAAACAACCTCTGGGCACCTGAGTGGCTCAGTCACTTAAGCGTCTGACTTTGGCTTAGGTCATGATCTCACAGTTTGTGAGTTTGAGTCCTGCACCCGGTGAGCACAAGCCTCTCTTTGGGTGAGCTCCGCTTCTCTCTGTCTCCACCTTCGCTCACTTGTGCCCTCTGTCTCTCAATGAAAATAAAAAAAAAAAAACAAAACAAAAACCTTTGGGCTGTGTGCTGACAGCACGGAGCCTGCTTGGGATTCTCTCTGTCCCTCTCTCTCTGCCCCTCCCCTACTTGTGCACACTTGTGCATGTATTCTCTTTCTCTCTCTCTCTCAAAATAAATAAATAAACATTTAAAAACAACCTTAAGATGTAGCTCTTGTGATTATTCCCATTTTAAAGATGAGAAAACGGAGGCACAGAGGCTAAGTAGCTTTCCCAACATCATACAGCTGTGGAATAGCAGAGCCAGGTGGTTTGGGCCCTGAGCCTATGTTCTTAACCAATAAGCTACTCTGTTTCCTGAAACGCTATTACATGGGGAAGTGCTTGACAAACTAATGATTTTGACAAATTTGAGTTCCTATTATTCTTGGTGGGAACATGATGTGTTGTAGGGGCACAAAAGAGACTGGGCTGGGGGCTCAGAGGATGAATGGAAAGTAGTGGTCCCGGAGGTACCTTTGGCTGTGTCTCTGGGGTCCTGTGGCCCCTTGCTGGAGACTGCCAGACTTAGCAGACACATGTGGAGTAAGGCTGCGCGAAGGGGACTGCAAGGCCTTCCCATCAGCACGTACTTAGCTCTTTGTCTTTTTTTTTTTTTTTCCTAGAATCCATCCTGGTCTCCCTTCTACTGATTTGTTGCCCTTATAGGGGCCCTGCCCCACCCCTCCCCGCCTTGCTACAGTCCTCCCATTTAGCCTTCCAGCCTGAGAGCACAAAGGAAAGTTTGGCCAACCCCCACTGGGCTTTTCTAGTTTTCTGTTTCCATTGGAACAAAGCACAGCTCACCAAGTGCTCTCTGATCTTTGGAATGAGAAAGGAAAATAGTTTATTGCATGGAGTACCTTGCACACACCACCCCCATTGCTCACTGGTCTCAGCCTCTCAAGACACCCAGATTCCTGGCAGGGCTAGGCAGGGAAGGCGCCTCCCTTCTGCTAAGCCTTCAGGGAGCTGGCGGGAGAATGATGACTTCCATCTGGGCTGGCTTGTTTTCTATCCCTTGGGCTCCACCTGTGGCCTAGATGGAGCAGAAGGAAGAATCAAGCATCCTCCCTTCTGATTCTCTCACAGCCCCAACCACACAAATGAGACTCCCAGACTTTGGTCAGCATATTTCCAAGTGATTCCTGCAGAAAGAGAGGTTGTGTGGGACCTTGTCAAACTCCTTAACCCCTCCAAGACCCAGTGTTGTCCTCTGAAAAAAAAAAAATGGGTCTAAAAATGTCTGCTTCATATTGTTATTGTAAGAACTAAAATTTTAAGTGAGAAATTATTGAAAAATGCTGGGCCTCAACTAGACTAGGTAGAAGAGTTTGGTCTGGGAAGTTTTCACCCTGGAAAGTGGGGTGGGACATCATCCCACTCCTGGTCTCTGACAGACTTCTGCCCTGCACCAGGCCTTTAAACCAGAGCCAGGCACACTTCAGAGAGTACAGCTGGCTTGGTTGAATGCAACTGATGGGTGGCCATCTCCCTCCCCCATCATTGTCTGAACAGCTATAACGTGGTGTTTTCATAGATGTGGGTTGAGAATAAGATGGCATGTTGGAAGAGGTCAAGAAAGAAAAAGAGAATGGCAGGGGTGAGGACCTCTGACCTCATGCCCATGGGGCCTGAGTGGTAAGCCCAGTTGGCCAGGCCCTCACCTTGCCCCTTACAGATCATCACATCAGATCTCTCACCTTATAAATGAGAAAACTGAGGATCACATGAGTGGCATGGACTTGCCCAAGGTCACCCTGGCCAGACCTGCTAACTCCTATGGTCCAGTGGGCTCTCTGCTTCCCATATACAATAGAGTGCTGAGAATCCTAGGTCATACAGCCCAGAAATTACCCAGGGCAATCCCACTGATCCCCACCCTCTACCTGTTTATTCAGTAAGTCTTTATTGAGTACCTACTATGTGCTAGGCACTCTTCCAAGCACTAGGAATACAGCAGGAGCAAAAACAGACACAAATTCCTGTTCTTGTGAAGTTTACATTCTGGTGGAGGGAGATAGACAAGAAGTCAAATAAATTAGTAAAGCTGTCATAAGTTAAAAGGCAATGTCTGGTTTGGAGAAAAATTAAACAAGAGAGGGTCTCAGGGGACCAGAAGAGCTAGGGTGCTATTTTAGAATAGGATGGGGGCACCTGGGTGGCTCAGTTGGTTGAGTGTCTGACTCACTGAGTTTCAGCTCAGGTCATGATCTCACAGTTCGTGGGTTCGAGCCCCGTGTCAGGTTCAGTGCAGAGCCTGCTTGGGATTCTCTCTCTCCCTCACTCTCTGCTCCTCCCCTGCTCACTCTCTTTCTCTTTCTCTCTCTCTCTCTCTCAAAATAAATAAGCTTTAAAAAAAGAATAGGATGGTCAAAGAAGGCTTCGTTGAGAAGGTGACATTTAAGCAGAGATCTGAATGAAGTGAGGGAGTGAACCACAGAGATACCTGGAGGAAAAGAATCTTAGGCAGAGAGAACAGTAAATGCAAAGACGCTGAAGCTGTTTGGGGAACAGTGAGGAGGCCAGTATGGCTGGAGCAGAGTGCATGAGGGAGACAGTGACCGGACATAAGGTCAGACAGGTCATGGAGGGGTGGTTTGCAGATCATGCAAAGCTTTGTGGGCCGCTGTAAGGACTTTGGCTTTTGGTCTGAAATAGTCATCAGAGGGTTTTGAGCAGGGTCAGGACATAATCTGACTCAGTTTTCATCAGGATCATGCTGGCTGCTGTGCTGAGAGTAGACTGTAGAAGATCCAAGGTGTAATAATTTGATAGAACAGGGAGACCCGGTAGGAGGCTGTTGCACATATCCAGGGGGGAGTGATGACGGTGGCACAGACCATGAAGGTGGTAACACATGACTTGATTGTGGATATTGTGACGGTGAAATAACATGATATGCTAATGGAGTAGACATGAACTACGAGAAAAAGAGAGGAGTCGAGAATGACTTTGTGGTTTGGGTCCTGAGCTATTAGAAAGTTAGGGATGCCAGTAGCTGAGATGGGGGGAAACTGCAGAAGCAGCAGGTTTGGGTGGGGGCAGTTAGGAGTCTGGCTTTCAACATGGCACATCTGAGATGCCTATGAGATCCCCAAGTGGATGTCTGTGAAAGTGGAATTCCCTAGGAACAGCAGAAGCAGCAGCTCTACACATCCCATCCTACCCCAATCACTCACTGGTTCAGGAGGTACAGGGCGAGCAAGCCCAGGCACTGGGGACAGGGCTCCCTGCTAGCCTCCCTGATATCAGTCTCTTGCCCCTCCTGTCCACCTAACACACACAGGTTCCAGTGTGGGCCTTCCAAAACCAAAGTCAGATGCATCCCTCCCCTGCTCCAAGCCTCAGCTGGCTCCCCACTGCCTCCTGGGTAAAGGCTAACATCCCTAGCAGGGCCCCAGAGGCCCTAAATGATCTGCCTTGTTTCCTGACACTCCCAGCCGCACCCCCCCCTCCACCGCCCGCCCACCTTGCCATTCCTTAGGCCCCAGTTCCAGAGCCACTCACCAGGGCCAGAGCAGGCCAAAGATAGCCATAACTCCAAGGGTCTGCTTAGGGACTTCCAAGGGATAGGAAGAGCCTGGCTCAGCTTGGTTTACTTGTTTTCTTCCTCCATTACCTGTCCAAGCCACTCCCTCTTCCCAGAAGCCTGCCTTCCTCAGCTTTTACACACTTATACAGAGGGAGCCTCCCTCAGGAAGCTCTGAGCCTTTATACATTTAAAAGTCACTATCTGTTCTCCCATCTCTCCCTGCACTGGACTAGTTGCTGTTTGAGGGCAGAAACTGTTTCTTCCTTATTCATCTCTGTAACACCAGTATAGCCCTTGCCAAAGTATTCAATAAAGTTTTATTGAATGAATGAATGAATGAATGAACGAATGGTCTATTATGCTACAAAAGAGATACTGAAGGATCACAGAAGTATTCATTTGGCCTAAGGAGGGAGTCAGAGAGTATCACACAGATGCCATTTAAACTGGGTTTGGAAGGTCAGCAAATACTTTAGCAGACAAAACTCATTGTCAGTGATGTGCAGCTAAATTTTGCTTCTCACATTGGTCACGAACTAACAGCCAGGAGGCTGAAATATGGTTTGCAGATGCTTTTGGTCGGCCTTTTTTTTTTATTTTTTTTTTTTTTTTTGGCTGGGAAGTGTTTTCAAAAGTAATGTAAGGAGACAGGCGCTGTGTTTGGTCACACCATGAGTTGTCTTTCACTTAGCTAAGTCTTATCCTTGTGTTATCTGCCAAGGGCAGGGTGTGGCCTTGCATGCATATGAGTTTGCTTCCTCTGGTCAGGGAACCCCAGTGCCTGTTCACTGGCCAAAATTCCTACTGCTAAGGGGAGAACGAACTTGGCTCATTCAGACAGAGCCCCCATGCCATGTAAGCCACATGGCCATGCCAGGCCAGGCCAGCTGGTTAGTAGCCATGGGGATGAAGGCCCAAATGCCTGCCAATCACAGGACCATCATCTCTACCTCAAATCCTCCTAGGTGTTAAAGAGCACAATCGTATGGTAGGAGTGGATGCAAGAATTGGGCAGCATGAGGGAAGCAGCTGCAGAGCCCAGGCCAGGGCACCCTGCCCCCCAATTACTCAAAACACAGAGAACAACCCCAGAATCTCCTCAGTGGCTTCTGTCTCAGCAGGAGATTGCATTTCAGCAGGATGCCTCACTGTGTGATGATGACGAGGCCTTTGGCTGAACATGAGACACAGGTATGGGTCCGCAAGCAAAGGCCTGGCCTTATCTCCTTCACCTGATATGCAGAGGGAGCTGAGCTTCTGGGACACTGGGGGGTAGCTGAGTGTGCCAGAAATGGCACAACTGAGTCTGTGGACTTCCATGGCTTCCAGCTGAAATACGCAAGCCTGTTAGAGAAGGTATGGAACCCCTCTAACAGTGTTGAGCACTGCCAGACACAGGCTCAGCTGGCTGTGGGGGAATGAAAGTGAGAGCAATCAGTCCACTGTACGCCTATCTAGTCAACACTAGGATTCTCTAGCCTCATCTCCTATGCTTGCTCCTGTCGCTACCGAAACATCCTGGTTTCAAACTGCACACCACAAATCCACACATGACAGCTACAGCCAAGGCTCCCAGTCATGTCACAAACATTTATGATAACAGACAACATACCCACACTCACACCACCCATCACATCACGTTCCCCTGGGTGTATGGCCTTTGGTCCTGACTACAGCCGAGACCCACATGGCCAGCTTCTCCCAGCCTTCAACAGCTGCACACACTTCCACTCCCACTTCTGTAGGCAGGTGCACCCACTTCCCCCTGCAGCCGCAACAGGCTTGAGGGTCTCACCCAATGCTCTGCTTACATGAGTGGGTTGCAGTCCTGCAAAGGAAACCAACAACACACACACACACACACACACACACACACACGCACACACACATACGCACACACACACAAAACCTGTGAAACTGTTTCTAGGGCTTTGAAATGTGTCGCATAAAGTGTCTTTGGAAAATTTACCTTCTCCATTCTATTTGCCTTCAACAAACAGTACTAGGGATTTGTCTCCCTGAGTTCATAAGCTGCCGAGCAGGAAAGGGTAGAAGCAGGGAAGCAAAACCACACAGAATCAATCCCTTTCACCCCAGGAAGCTCCATAGAGTTGTTCCAGACGCATGAAATGGCTTAGTCAGAAACAGTATCTGTCTTCTCCCCTCTGCCTCCTTCATCCTCCCCATCCCCATCCCAAATGCCTACAACAGCTACATACAGGATAGGTTTATCATGTGTGTCCCTCTACACCCTCCACATTAAACTTCAGTGCAGCCATTTGGCACCACAGGCCATCAGCAGTTTTACCCGGTGACTATGCCCAGTGATGGGCAGATAACTCAACCCAGCCCTCTGCCCAGCTTTCAGTACCTTTTACCTAGATGCTGCCCAAATGTGTGGGGTTCAAGTGCTGTCCGGGCTGGGCCAGTGCCTTCAAGCAGCAGCTGTGTTTGTCTACCATCCCCTAGTGAGCTGGGCCTTGCCAGCCTGTGGCCAGGCAGATCCGCAACTCATGTGGCCCCTGGAACCAGCGAATGCAAAGGATCCCTGTGGTGAGAATGCCATTCTTGACCTTCCCTGCCCACCCCATGCTTCTCTGTGGAGTGTCAATGCAGACCGGGCCACTGAGAGCCAGGCAGAGGGTGAGAGCAGTGCTTGCTAGCACACACTCTGCATTCAACACTTTGTCCTGGAAAGGTCCCTGCCAGGCAACTTGGGCTAAATTCCTACTTTGTGCCTGCAACCAATGCCTCCTGTGTATGCCCAGCTGACTGCCAATGGGCACTGCTTGGTCCTTTCTAGGCTATAAATGAGCCACACTTGGACTGGGCTATGTGAAGACAATCACTTTCAATGGAAGAACATCTCCCTCTGCAGCTGACTACCAAAGCCAGAAACACTAAGGGCACACACCACTGTTCTTTGCAGGCCTGTTTGAGGAGGGCAGAGTCAGTCAGGCCTGACTGCTGTATATTAGATGACATTGGAAACCACTTAAGCAAAGCACTTGGAATTTTCATTTCAAAGCAGGTCAAGCAGAGAATCACTCCCTCACCAGTGTTGAAAGGTGCATAAACACCACCTAATCCAAGGGTCACAAATGTAAATGCCTTTAGGCACCAAGCAGCTAATGAAAATGAAAGAGAAGGGGAGGTGTAAGAAAACTGGGGGAGGGACCGGGGAACTAGAGCACACACACCTTACAGAAAGGCATTTAAAATCATTTAATGTGCCAACCAACAAAGCATGTCTGCAGGCCCTTAGGGCTTATAAACCCTATAGGGCCTAAGAGCCATAAATTTGGGATTGCTGTTGTAATCCCATGCCATCCAAAGGAAAGGACTTATCCAAGGTCACCCACCTGGTCAGTGACAGAGGCCCCTGAATGAGTCCCATGATATCATCATCTTCTTCATTCCTTCACTCGTTCATCAAACAAGTCGTGCCCCCCACCCAATGTCCTAGGCATCCTCCTGTGCTGTCAGTGCCCCAGCAGTAAACCAGACATGTTCTCTATCTTCAACAAAGTCTCAATTCAGTAGGGGAGTGGCAGGAACTAAGTCTGGAAATCGAGGTTGCAAGCAGGCAGTGTGGGGCCTTGAATGCCAGGTTGAGGCATTTGGATTTCATACTGTAAACAGCAGAGAAGCCTTGAGAAAGTATGAGCAGGTATAAGAAAGCCGTTCTCGCAGAAGATTCTTCTGGCAATCATGATTCAAACTCATCTGGCAGTTGTGACTCGATGGATTAGGGCCAGGCCAGTGGGGTGCGGGGTGCAACTGGAGGCACAAAGAGTGGCTAATCCAATTGTCTAGACCTGAAGCAATGAGGTTGGGGGTCACTAAGAAGAGAGGGGGAAAGGATGAATGCGTGAGACATTGCAAATCAATAGAGTGGGGTTTCAGGGGTATATGCCTGTGTGTGTGTGTGTGTGTGTGTGTGTGTGTGTGTGTGTGTGTGTATGTACGTAAATGGACCTAGAATTAAGGAGATGGGTTGGCAAGAGGATAGAAGGATCAAGATGACTCCAAAATTGGGTGGATGGCTGGAATGCCAACAGAAAGGAAGAAACCAGGGTACCTGGGTTGAGGGAGAGCAGGTGGGTAAAGATGTCCAAATGTTTCTCTATGACAGCAGCCTTAAGACCAATAAAAAGAATCTGGGATTGTCTCTTTTATGTTTTTATAGTCTCTCCTTTCTCAGTATGGAAAATTGAGCCAGGACCTCTTGACCTCTCAACTCTTCCATATACCCGGAAGTGACCTCTGAGGAACTCCCACTCGGTGCCTCTAGTTGAACTGGTCCAACGATTTAACAAATACTAATCAAATAAATAACAAAAATACATTCTCCACCCCCGGCCTCTTTCTGTCCCCCACTCCAAAACAGCTCTGTGGGAAAGTCAATTTGGGAATTTCCCACATGTGTCTATGACCGCAATGCCAGAGCAATGGTCTGAGTCAGCTACAACCTTCAAAATTCCGTATTTGCTTCTCATATCAAAGGCAGCATGCTGGCTGGAAGAAGCACTGATGATGCTGTAAAATAACTCCCTGTGTCAGCTCCTGGGCTACCTGGCACTTCTTCGCCAGCTTCCAAAGGCCTGGGCTGCCAGGTAGAAAGGGCCTGGCAAGCACATTACTGAACCATGAAGCCCATCCGGATAATCCCCCAGCCTCACACACCCCATAGGGATGTTCCGTTTGCCTTCCATTCCCTCTCAAGTCACCATTCTCCCTGATCTGGGAAGAAGGTGTAGTGTCTGTGAACAAGCCAGAACTACGGTGGGGTTCCAAAAACAAAAGAGGAATTTCAATCCAAGCATTGGCCACAGAGAGTAGACTTGAAAAGCTGCAGATGAAACTGAAGCTGAAGGGTACATGGGGCTCTGGAAAAGGAATAGGGACTTCCAACCTTGGTTCAAATCTCAGCTTGGCCTCCTGTCAGATGCATGGTCTGGTCACAGATTTCTCATGTGTAAAACTGCAATTATGATGCTTCCCTTCTAGGGTTACCATGAGGATTAAATGTGATGATGCATGCATACAGTTCCTGGCACATAGTAAATGTTCAATAAAAATTAGTTGCATCTTGGGACACCTGGGTGGCTCAGTCGGTTAAGTGTCTGACTTCGGCTCAGGTCATGATCTCAGGGTTCGTGAGTTTGAGCCCCATGTCAGCCTCTGCACTGCTGGCACAGAGCCTGCTTGAGATCCTTGCTCTCTCCTCTCTCTCTGCCCCTCCATCACTCATGCTTTCTCTCTCTCTCAAAATACATAAACAAACTTAAAAAAATAGTTGCATTTTTCATAACTTCTGCTTTGAAGATTAGGTCTTTTTCAATAAGGACCCGGTGCTGTGCCAGAATACCACCTGGTAAGAGGGGTGAGTGGGAAGGAGAGCCGAGGGGAAAGGAAAGAGTGCCAATATCTCATCTTAGCAAGTGAGGATTCAAAACATGCAGCCAATAATTTGTGAAACAAAAACATAAAACATTGCAAAAATTACTAGAATAATTAATAAAGGGTGACAAATGGGGATATAGCTATGTAATTATGATAAACCCTCAACTAGCTTAGCAGGAAGTCAACAGACAACTTCCAAACATTGGTGAACAAAGGCAGAAAAGCAGAAGTGCTTTATCTAGAGAAATGAGGGTACATACAGGAAGAAAAGAACTAAAATTGGTTGCTCCCCAGAAATGGGACGGGGAGTGGGGATTCCTGCAGTGTACTGCTATTTCTTTCCCTGGGCATGCTCCACTGTGATTGCAAAAACACAGCCAGGAATAATATGAAAAGTCTGAGGTAGCACGCATGTCCACCACCTTAAGGAGTGGACTACAACATCACAACTGCCACATGCACCAGTTTTAGCCCCCTTTCCTGTGTGCAGTGCACATCCCTCCATTGAGGCAGACTGAAGTTTTAAAAAGGGGGAGAAGCTTGGGGCGCCTGGGTGGCTCAGTAGGTTGAACCTCTGACTCTTGATTTCCATTCAGGTCATGATCTCACAGTTTGTGGGTCCAAGCCCAGCATCAGGCTCTCTGCAGAGAGATTTGGATTTTCTGTCTCCCTCTCTCTCAGCCCCTTCCCCTCTCACTCTCTCAAAAATAAATAAATATTTTTTAAAAGGGGGGGTGGGGAGAAATATGACTAGGCCAGTTGCTCAAAGAAGCCCCTTGCAAGGGAGCAGAGACAGCATTCTGGGCAGCATGGGGTACAGGCCAACTTGAGAAACCCTTTACAGAACACATTCTCCACTGGGAATGGTCCTCTGTATGATGAGAAGTTCACACTAGCTGGCCATAGATAGCATCCTGATATGCCAGGATATGGCACATATGGCTACACAACTCCACCGTTCTCGCAAGAAATTTAAGGTGGTAAGATCTATGCCAACTTCCAGCTCCGAAGGAGCCCACCACTCTCCATTCCATAGTTTGATACTGCTGCCTGGTGGCTCTTCTCTCCAATATTCATTCATCTGGAAAGAATCCATTGGTGTCTAATCTGTACACAGCTGTAGTGCCCAACAGGAATGTAAAGCCCATTTCAAGGGAGAGTAAGTTAAAGCTTTTTCACCTTTTGGTAGAGGGAAAATTGGAAAAGTGCTGAGGGAAGAGTTTGTTTATGTGACAGCTATGCCTGGGGCCAGGCCAGGACCAGAATACTCTGAAACACGCATGTGAGCACATGCACACACATACACATATATATTCACACACATGTACACACACAGCCAGGAATACACACCCACACAGACACACCTTCTGAGGATCTCTGATAACCTCTTTTCCCTTTGTCACGTCTGCCATGATGGCTCCGGGTAGGGTTTTTCACCCCCAGTTTTATTGAGAAATAATTGGCATACATCACCGTATAAGTGTAAGGCATACAGCATGATGGTTTGATGTAGATATATTGTGAAATGATTACCACAGTACGTTGAGCTAGCATCCATCTTCTCATATACACACAATAAAAAGAAAAGAAAGAACAAAAGAAGGGGAAAAAATGTCTTCCCTGTGATGAGAACTCTTAGGATTTACTTTTTTAATGTTTGTTCATTTTTGAGAGACAGAGGGAGACAGAGTACGAGTGGGTAAGGGGCAGAGAGAGAAGGAGACACAGAATCAGAAGCAGGATCCAGGCTCTGAGCTGTCAGCACAGAGCCCGATGCGGGGTTCAAGGCCATGAGCTGTGAGATCATAACCTGAGCTGAAGTTGGATGCTTAACTGACCAAGCCACCCAGGTGCCCTAGGATTTACTCTTAACAACTGTCCTCTAGATCACAGAGCAGCGGTGGCCATAATCATCATGTTGTATGTTCCATTCCTAGTACTTACTTGTCTTGTACCTGGAAGTTCATGCCTTTTGGCCACCTTCCTCCAATTTTCACCCTCTATCCCCGCGTCTAGTAACCACAAGTCTCCTCTCTGTTTCTATGAGTTTGTTTTTGTTTTTAGATTCCACATATACGTGAGATCATATGGTATATGTCTTTCTCTGACTCACATATTTCACTTAGCACAATACCCTCAAGGTCCATCCATGTTGTCACAAATGGTAGGATTTCCAGGGCACCTGGGTGACTCTTGGTTTCTGCTCAGGTCATGATCTCACGGTTACTGGGTTTGAGCCCCACAACGGGCTCTGCACTGACAACATGGGGCCTGCTTGGGATTCTCTGCCTCTCTCTCTCTCTTAAAAATAAATAAATAAACATTTATTTTTTTTTTAATTTTTAACCTTTATTTATATTTTTGAGACAGAGAGAGACAGAGCATGAACGGGGGAGGGTCAGAGAGAGGGAGACACAGAATCTGAAACAGGCTCCAGGCTCTGAGCTGTCAGCACAGAGCCTGACACGGGGCTCAAACTCACGGACTGCGAGATCACGACCTGAGCTGAAGTCGGACGCTTAACCGACTGAGCCACCCAGGCGCCCCTAAATAAATAAACATTTAAAAACAAAACAAAATAGTAAATGGTAGGATTTCCTCATTTTTTATGGTTGAATAATATTCCATTGTGTATATGCCTCACAATTTCCTTACCCATGCATCCACTGATGGACACGTAGGTTGTTTTCATGTCTTGGCCACTGTAAATAATGCTGCTATGAACATGGGGGTGCAGATATCTTTTTGAGTTAGTGTTTTTGTTTCCTTTAGATATATTCCCAGAAGTGGAGTTGTTGAATAATATCATAGTTCTATTTTTATTTTTTTTTAATGTTTTTTTAATGTTTATTTTTGAGAGAGAGAGAGAGTGGGGGATGGGCAGAGAGAGAGGGAGACACCGAATCCAATGCTGGCTCCAGGCTCCAAGCTGTCAGCACAGAGCCCCACGTGGGGCCCCAACTCACGGACCATGAGATCATGACCCGAGCTGAATTTGGACGCTTAACCAACTGAGCCACCCAGGCGCCCCATCATAGTTCTATTTTTAAGTTTTTGAAGATCCTCCACACTGTTTTCCAGAGTGGCAGCACCAATTTACATTGCCACCAACAGTGCACAAGGATTCCCTTTGCTCCACAGCCTCACCAGAATTTTGTTATCTCTTGTCATTTTGATGAGGTTCTTCTAAGAGGCCTGAGGTGATATCTCATTGTAGTTTTAATTTGCATCTCTCTTATGTTGAGTGATGTTAAAGATCTTTTCATTAGCCTGTTGGCCTTTCATATTTCTTCTTTGGAGAAATGTCTAGTCAGGCCTTTTTCACACTTTTTAATTAGGTTATTTGGCTTTTTTACTATTAAGTTGTATGGGTTTTTAAAATGTGTTTTGAATATTCACTCCTTATCAAATATGTTGTTTGCAAATATATTTTTTCCCATTTAGTAGATTTTCTTTTCACTTTGTGGATGGTTGTTTGGTTCTTTTCTCCTTCCATTGTTTTTCTTTAATGGTTTTATTGAGATATAATTCATATACCATACAATACAACCAATCAGACAATTCAGTGGCTTTTAGTACATTCAGAGTTGTGTATCCATCCCTACAGTCAACTTTAGAACAGTTCATCACCCTCCAAAAGAAACCCCATACCCATTAGTTCCCTATTCTACCTCCCCCACAGCCCCTGGAACACATTAATTTATTTTCTGCCTCTGTGAATTTGCCTATGGAACCATACAATATGTAGGATTTTGTATCTGGCTTATTTCACTTAGCACACTGTTTCCAAGGCTCATCCATGTTGTAGCATGTATCAGTATTTTGTTCTTTTTTGTATCTGAGTAATATTCCACCATATGGCTCTGTATACACCACATTTGTTTATTCTGCTCACACTGAAGGACATTTGGGTTGTTTCCATCTGTTGGTTATTATGAATAATGCTCCTATGAACATTGTACAAGCTTTTGTGTGGACATATAGTTCCATTTCTCTTGGGTATAAACCCTGAAGCGGAATTGCTGGGTTATATGGTAGCCTAGATCAGATATTTAATGTTTTGAAAAACTGCCAGACTATTTTCCAAAGTGGCTACATCATTTTACATTCCCACTAGTAGTGTATGAAGGTTCCAATTGCTCCACATCCCAGCAAACACTTGTTATTTTCCATATTTTTTATTATAGACATCCTATGAAGCAGGAAGTGGCATCTTTTGGTTTTGATTTGCACCTCCCTCATGGCTAATGACGTTGAGCACCTTTTCAAATGCTTATTGGCCATTTGAACATCTTCTTTGGAGAACTGTCTATTCAGATCCTTTGTCCATTTTAAAATTGTGTTATTTGTCTTTTTGTTATTGAGTTGTAAATGTTCTTTCTGTATTCTGGATACAAGTCTCTTATCAGATACACGATGTATAAAAATTTTCTCCCATTCTCTGTGTTGTTTATTCACTTACTTGATGGTGTCCTTTGAAAGGCAAAATATTTGGGGCACCTGGGTGGCGCAGTCGGTTAAGCGTCCGACTTCAGCCAGGTCACGATCTCGCGGTCCGTGAGTTCGAGCCCCGCGTCGGGCTCTGGGCTGATGGCTCAGAGCCTGGAGCCTGTTTCCGATTCTGTGTCTCCCTCTCTCTCTCTGCCCCTCCCCCGTTCATGCTCTGTCTCTCTCTGTCCCAAAAATAAATAAACGTTGAAAAAAAAATTTTGAAAGGCAAAATATTTTACACTTTTGATAAAGTTCAATTTATCTTTTCCTTTTGCCACTTGTACCTTTGGTGTCATAGCTATGAAACCATTGCCTAATCCAAGGTCATGAAGATTTACACCTATGCTTTCTTCTAAGAGTTACACAGTTTTAGCTTTTATATTTAGGCCTTTGATACATTTTGAGTTAATTTTTGTGTGTGGTGTATGGCTGGGGTCCAACTTCCGTTTTTTTGCATGAGGATTCTCCTTTTTTATTTTCAAGAGCAACACTTTAGTGGAAAATTTGTGACTTATAATAATTACAGATATCATTGATTACTTCTCTACAAGGTGCTAGCATATGCTACCTCTTATTTTTACAGCAACACTCCAAAGTAGACCCTCATACTATTCCCATTTCACAGTTGATAAAAGTGAGATCGATTAACTTGTCCTACATTGCACAATTGGCAAGAAGCGGAGTGAGGATTTGTATCAGACCCACCTGTCTACAAAGCCTAGATTCACAGTGCTGCACCAGGTTGCAGGAGGAGGTGTCATTCTGGTTACTGCCCTCTTCCTCTCAACTTGTCCTTACACACACACACACACACACACACACACACACACACACACAATCAGGAATATAATAAATGCTTGAGATATGTTGGTTACATGACTAGATGAACACAAGTTGTTGACAACAACTCATGCTGCACAGGATGTGATCTCAGGGCAGGTTAAAAAATGCCAGCCCAGGAGAAGCCTAGCAGAAAAATGAGCAGTAACCTCAGCATGGAGTACTGAATGCACCAACAGCTTCAGGTGTGATGTAGGGGCACCATTCCATTCCTCTATGACTGAATAAAAAGTCTCTTTCCTCTACCCCACACAGAGTGAAGTTAAAGACCTATAGTGGTTTGTTGAGCCTTGCAATCCACGGGGATTACCGGAGAAGCTCTTCTGAACAGTGTCCTGGCACCAAATGAGGGCTCCATAGGTGGGGCTGGGTATAAAGCACTGAAGGTCAGCAGCTGGCAGAGCCAAGGGAGGATCTGATACCAGTCCAAGATTCCCTTATAAAGGACAGCTCTCTGATCAGGGTCTGAGAATGCATGGGCACTTGACAATTGGCTAGTCAAGGAAAACTTAAAAAGAAAAATTTAAGAGATGCCTGATGATTTCTTAGTTTATTTGCTAATAGTAATAATAATAGCTACTTATGTGTTGGGTACTGTGCTAACCACTTCACATGTGTTAACTCATTTAATCTTTACAAGAACCCCACAGTATAGATGATGTCATGATCTCTATTTTACACATGAGAAAACTGAGGCAAAAAGGGGTTAGGTAACATGCCCACGGTCACATAGACAGTGAATGGCGAACCAGAATCTGAATATAGGCCACCTGGCTCCAGGCTCTATGCATTTATTCTATTAGGCTGTACAAATACAAGTAGTATATAAATGAGAGAAGAGGGAGAAAGAAGCACCAGTCATCTCCTTCTAGAAAGTTACAGTGAGATTTCAGAAACTTTCCACCATCCTCCTAGTGAGATGTCTGGAACACTCTGAAAAGGTTTTAAAGATTTACCAATAAAAGGTGGTCCCACTATTAGAACTATGGTTTTAGCTACTGGAACAAATCAAGAAAGAGAGATCAGTTAACCCAAAATGTTCCAATGCCACCTGGTATGGGCACACATATTCTGAAAGGGCAAATACTAGCTAAGGCTTACAAAAGAGCTCATTGTGTACAAGGCAATATTATGAGAGCTTTCATGGACTTTTTATTTTAATAATCATGAGACGGGCACTTGCGTGGTTCAGTCAGTTAAGCGTCGGACTCCTGGTTTCGGCTCAGGTCATGATCTCAAGGTTTTGCGAGTTTGAGCCCCACACCAGGCCCTGCGCAGATAGCCAGGAGCCTGCTTTGGATTCGCTCTCTCCCCCTATCTCTCTGCCTCTCCCCCATCTGCACTGTCTCTGTCTCTCTCAGGATAAAAAACTTAAAAAAATAATCAGGACAATCCTTTGAGGTAGGTATTATATTATCCCCCATTTTACAGGAGAGAAGATGAGAAAGGGTTACACAGATTATAAGGGACAAAACTGAGTATTTGAAACTGGGCAGTCCATCTCTACATCTGGGGCACCTAACAGCTGTGCAAAACTGATCTTGCCAAGGCCTGTAAGAAAGGACTTAACCATACCTGCTACAAAAGGGGTCAGACTATAATATTATTTTGTTGTCCTCAAGCAGCCAGCCAATCCCTTTCTTGTCTGGAAACTTGTTTTAAACCTACTTTTAAAAGTCCCTTATGTTGACTTTAGCAGTTTTCACAAGCACCAACATATTCTGGCCCTGACCTGCGCCGCTACCAATGTCATACAGCTATACCACCCTTTTCTATTGGTTTTATCATAGAGAAAAAGCAATGTTCTATGCTTTCCCAGAGGGAAAAGTGAATCTCAAGTCTTTTCCTTATCTCCCTGCCCCTGTGTGTCTTTCCTTCTCTATGATATAGTGGAAAGACAACAAACAGGCTTTAGGGTAGACAGATCCAAATTCAAATCCTGTTTCTTCCACTTCTAGACTGACAGGTTTGGGGCAAGTTACTTGGCCTCACTTTGTTCCTCTGTGAAGTAAAGATAATCATAACAGCTGCTTTATTCCCCAGCCTCGCTTCCTCCTTCTCCAAAGTCATGCACACACTGAGTCCCTGCCCTGTCCCAGGGACTTTAGGGGAGAGAGGAAAATGAATAAGACAGAAAAACATATTTGGTGAATGACAGGAAGTCCAGTCTGGCTGAAGTAATGTAGAGGAGGAGGTAAGGAGGGCTCAGACCAGAGCAAAAGGGTCTTGACTGCCTTATACAAAGGGGCTAAACTATATTTGAGAAGCAATGGAGCGTTTGAAGGTCTTCACACAGGAGATGATACAATCATGATTAACATTTATTGAGTGCTTATTCCAGGTTAAGAATGGTTCTTTACTAAACCCTCACTACTACTATTTTTCCTATTTTGCAGATGTGGAAACTGAGACTCAAAAAGATGAACTTGACCCAAGACCACACAGTTATATATGTCAGACCTGGGACTAACCTCTGTACAGCTGGATCCCAAAGCCCACTCCTTCAACCAAAAAGCTTATTTTGAGGTAACTAAATCAAGCAATGTTGTACCTAGTAGACTTGAAGGAAGAATAAAAAGCAGAGACCATTTAGGAGGCCATTATAGTCATCCAGGAGAGGAAGTCAGCAGTGCAGACTGGGAGCAGATAGTCTTCTAGAACTGGGCAACTGAGTTAATACAGGAGGTAGGGGGGTGGAGCCTAGCCCAGAAATATGGAGGGTGGGGTTTGTCCCCCCATTTTGTTGCAGAGGCAGGGGAGAATAGTTGTCAACATTTATAAAGGGGCTTATTTGCATTAATATCTGGATTTCTGTCTTGTCTCAACAAACCAGAGGATCTAGCAGCACTGGGCTCACATTCCAATAGGGCACCGGTGGGATGGGGCCCAGCAGTACCTTCCCTCTTGAGATAGAAGCATATGCCCCAAGGCCCTCTGGAGTCTACTTCTCTCCTTCACCTTACCTGGCTGGCCAACAGGGGACCTAGAGCCAATAAACCCCGATTTTTTTGGCTGCAAACCCAAATGCTGGGAAGAATAATGATGGGGTGGGGGTTGCAGAGGAAGGAACTGGCTTGGAAGAGGAGAAACATGCTGTCTCTGTATATAAAGAAAGCTCAGGGCCAAGAAAAGGAGAGAAAGCAGCTAGTGGAAGGGGGCAGGGAGTAGGCCTTGAGATGACAATTGGCATGACAAGAAAGGACAAAGGTCAAAGGAGGTGAGGGCATCATGGGGTGCAGGCTTTTGAGAGAAGTAGTTGAAGGCATTTACTGATGGAGAAAGGCGGAGGGAGTGGGGGGTGCGGAGAGAGAGAGAGAGAAAGGCTGGGAGTTGCAGAGGCAATGTTTATTTTTTATTTATTATTATTATTTTTTTTTTTTTTGCAGAGGCAATGTTTAAAATCCAAAGGTTCTGGCAAAGCTAAGAGGCCATGCTGCAGATGTGCTGGAAAGCTGTGGGAGGAGAGAGGTTATGCTCTGAACAGAGAATTAAAGAGTGAGATATTGTGATAAAACTGCATCCATGAATAATGGTGAATGCAAATCAGAAGAGTTCAGAAGGATAGGAAACTGAGAGGCCAGGGCACTGCAGTAGCCCCATTGTCAAAGTAGTCATTCCTAATTGTGCTTGAACTTCCTTTGCAAAAGCAAATGACGGAGTGCCGCCTGAGAACAGATAGGTTGGTATCTGCCCCTCCAGCCCTGTAGTCCTGCAGCCAGGGTATGAGGTTGCCAGATTTGGGCACAAAGAGCAGTGGTTTCCCAGAATCAAGATACACACAGGCTGAACAAGGAGAAAGAGAAGTAAGAGCTCTTAAGGCTGCCTTTTCTTTAAAACTGCACTTCTTTAAAACTCACCATTCCCCTGATAAAGTGGTCAGGATGAGTAGGCCAAGAAGAGACACAAAGAGAGGGGGCCAATTTAGAAGAAGACATCTCTCCTAGTGGCACAGCCTTACCACACTTTCCACTGAGGGAAGAGTTTCCCAGCCTGGGTAGTGTTCAGAATTCTACGCAGAGAGAGAAGAGAAATGATCTTTCCCTGCAAGTCAGCATGGAAGGGGTCACTACAGCAGTTAAAAGTCACAGCAATGTCACAATCTGCTTTTCTGCATTTGGGGGCCCAGTTTGTATGTTTCTAGAGACCAAATGAGGGCCTATTTTGTGCTCCTGCCAATATTTAATGAAGATAGACTTTCTTATAAAAAATTAAAATAAAATCTCAAAATCATAGCTGTATCAGCAGCAGAGCAGGCCCTACATAACCACAAGTAGTTCCCGGGATGAGATTATTTCTGCTGCTCCAGGGATCAGAACATTTTACACATAATTACTGCTGTTTACCCTTCTGATTAATGCCTGATTCTAGAGAACAACTACTCTGCAAAGCATCAGCACCTAGGTGATAAACCTCAAGCTATTTATTGGATTTATTTTTGAAATGTCTTACATTATAACCCCATTTCACTTTTTTGTATGCTTTCTCCCCCCCCCACCCCCTGAATAAAATCTGGGGTTTAGGCTTAATTGAGTTCTAGTAGAGATAATATGTAGAGAGGGAGCCCCCACCAAAAATAAATTTTTCCACTGGAAACATTTTAAGTAAGAGTGTGGGACTTCCAGAATGGCTGTATGGGAAGCTGGTGTTACTCCCAAGTGAATAAAACAACCATTTTGCTGGTGAAAATGATTTAAAAAAAAACACTTAAAGCCTCTAGAGATTGTCCTCAGGGCACACAGCAAGTATAGAACATTTACTCAGGGAAATTTACTAAATCTTGGTAAAAAACAGTGACAGTCTGTGGCATTTGAGCCAAGACCTGCTCTAATTCTGCTGCCTACCCTACCTCTATGTTATAGAAGCACTGTTCTGGACAAGTGTGGCCAAGAAAATAGGACCCCCTTTCCCCATAGCTCCCAGTATAGGGGCTATAGTTTCATCCCAAGAGCATCTCTAGTCTCCCCTAGCTCAGTACTGAAAAGCTCTGTCCTGGGTGGGAGTGACCAAGAGGACTGGGCTGCCTTCTCCCACCTAGCCCCAACTCAGAGGGTGGAAAGAGCTCTACCTCAGGCTCAGCAGGCCAAGAATACTGGCCCCTCAATCACCCCACCATGCTCACTCAGTCACTCCCATGCTAGGAAAGGCAAGCTGAAAAGACCTAGGGCTACCATCTCCTCCCCAGTGCCCACTCATAGAGCAGAGAGCACCACTCCAGGAAAAGCAGGCACTATCCCCACTCCCAGCTTCAGTGCAGTGGCCCAGAGTGTCTACCCAAGGATGAAGACAGACCATAAAGATGGACAGCTCCACATCTGACTATTTAGAACAGCATGGAGGAGTCTATACCTAAGGCACTGTCAGTAGCAAGAAGTTAAGAGGTAGCTGGTAGCTTCACGAAACTAGTACCAAAAAAAGTGGCAGACAAGCCAGAAGAGAAAGAGAAAGGGAAAGAGACAGCCAAGAAGACCCGCCTCTGGGATCACACTCATCCTTATGGATCTGGAAGCCTATGCACATTGCACCCACTTCAAGAGCAATCACAGAAGAACGTGGGACAGACTTGAAAACATTCCCCAAACCACACACAGATCAAAAAGCAAAGGGCAGAAGTCTTGTTGGCTCAAGGGACTTAAGCACAAACTTTGACCAAGCACTGACTAAGGAGTAAGCTACTTTGACCCAGGGGACACTCCTAGAAAGCCAGGCTTAAGATTAAATCACACCTATCCCTAGTGGACTGTGCCCTCTCAGGAATGACTAGAGAGTCTACGGCCATACCACCCTGAACGCGCCCAATCTCGTCTGATCTCGGAAGCTAAGCAGGGTCGGGCCTGGTTAGTACTTGGATGGGAGGAATGACTGGAGAGAGAATTTCTTTTTTTTAAGTTTATTTATTTATTTTGAGGGAGACAGAGAACACAAGCGGGATAGGAGCAAAGAGAGAGGGAGAATTCCAAGCACGTGGTCAGTGCAGAGCCCAATGCGGGACTCGAACTCGAGGAACTGTGAGATCATGACCTACGCTGAAATCAAGAGTTGGATGCTTAACCAACTGAGCCATCCAGGAGCCCCTGGAGAGAGAACTTCTAAGCTACTATTTTCTAGTTGAATGTGGGGCAAAATTGTAAACTCTCTTAACTGTGAAAGTCTCCAACTTATACACATACATTCAACTGAAAGACAGATCAATAGAGATTTTTCTACCTGAAGAAAGACAAATAGAAGAAGAAAGAGGAGGAGGAAGAGATGGAAGATGAGGAGAAGAAAAATGAACAGAGCCTCAGAGAAATGTGACACTGTTAAGTGCACCAACACATACATAATGGGAGTACCAGATGGAGATGTGACAGACGAGATATTCAAGGACATACTGGCTGAAAACAATCCAAATTTGATGAAAAACATTTATATACACATTCAAGAAGTTTGTTGAACTCCAAGTGGGATAAACACAGAGATCCACAACCAGACACATTATAGTTGTTGAAGTACAGAAATGTTGAAAGGGAAGAGAGAAAATCTTGAATGCAGGAAGAGAAAAACAACTCATCACATAAAAGGAAACCCCAACAACATTAAGAGCTAACTTCTCATCACAAACAATTGAAGCCAGAAGGGAGTGGGATGCCATATTCAAAGTACTGGAAGAGGAAAAACGGTCAACCCTTAAACCTAACATAACTATCTCAAAAATGAAGGCAAAACAAAGACTAAGAGAATCCATGGATACCATACCTGCCTTAGAGAAATATCAAAGGAAGTTTTTCAGGCTGAAAGGAAGTGACACCAACTAGCAGAACAAACTCACACAAACAACCAAAGAGCTCCAGTAAAGGTAACTATGTAGGTAATGATAAAAGACAATATAATTACATATTTCTTTTTCTTTCTTATTTTTACTGATTAAAAAAAATTATTTTGGGGTACCTGGGTGGCTCAGTCAGTTAAAGCATCCGACTCTTTTTTTTTTCAACATTTATTTATTTTTGCGACCGAGAGAGACAGAGCATGAACGGGGGAGGGGCAGAGAGAGAGGGAGACACAGAATCGGAAACAGGCTCCAGGCTCTGAGCCATCAGCCCAGAGCCTGACGCGGGGCTCGAACTCCCGCACCGTGAGATCGTGACCTGGCTGAAGTCGGACGCTTAACCGACTGCGCCACCCAGGCGCCCCTAAAGCATCTGACTCTTGATCTCAGCTCAGGTCTTTATCTCAGGGTTGTGAGTTCAAGCCCTGCGTTGGACTCGATGCTGGGCGTGGAGCCTATTTTTAAAAAATCATTGGGGCACCTGGGTGGCTCAGTAGGTTAAGCAACTGACTTTGGCTCAGGTCATGATCTCATGGTTCATGAGTTTGAGCCCTGCATCAGGTTCTGTGCTGACAGCTGGGAGCCTGGAGCCTGCTTCAAATTCTCTGTCTCCCTTTCTCTACCCCTCCCCTGCTCGCTCTCTCTCTTTCTTTCTTTCTTTCTTTCTCAAAAATAAGTAAACGTCAAGAAAATTTTTTTAAAAAATAGGGGCTCCTGGGTGGGTCAGTCAGTTAAGCGTCCAACTTCGGCTCAGGTCATGATTTCATGGTTTGTGGGCCTGAGCCCCACATCAGGCTCTGTGCTGACAGCTTGGAGCTTGGAGCCTGCTTCGGATTCTTTGTCTTCCTCTCTCTGCCCCTACCCTGCTTGCTCTCTCTCTCCCTCTCAAAAATAAATAAAAACATTAAATAAATAAATAAATAAATAAATAAATATAAATGATTTCGTAAGTGCCCATAAAATGATATTGTTTGTCTTATGACATATAGAAATGTAATATATTTGACAATAACAGCACAGAGGAGGTAGTTGGGAATGAAGCTGTATTGGTAAAGGAATGACACCAGATGTTAACAAATCCACAGGAAACATTAAGAGAAGCACCAATAGCAATTAAAAACATATTTTTAAAACCCTACATAAATGTATTTCTGTTCTCTTTTCTTCATATGAGCTGCTTTAAAAGAAATAAGATTATGGGTATTGAGGAGGGCACCTTTTGGGATGAGCACTGGGTGTTGTATGGAAACCAATTTGACAATAAATTCCATATATTGAAAAAAAAGTCATAAAACTACATCAGAAGGAAAAAAAGTCAAAAATAAATAAATAAATAAATAAATAAACCATACAGAAAAAAAAAAGAAAAGAAATAAGATTGAATAAAGTAATGATTACAACCAGGTGTTGTATTTGTGATATATATGACATGCATGACAATAATAACAGAAAATGGGAAAGGGAAAGGAGCTACATAAAAAGGAAGTTTCTGTATCTCAATGAAATTAACTTAATGTAAATCTTACATAGATTCTGACAAGTTAAGATATATATTACAAGCCTTATACAACCACTAAGAAAACAACTCAAAATATTGTTTAAAAATCATGAAAGGAGTTAAACTCTTACCCCGTAAGATATTTACTTAATGCAAAAGAAGGCAGTAAAAGAGGAACAAAGAAACAAACAAAGCAAAAATGGTTTAGGAAACCCCTTAGAGAAAGCAAAGTAAAGCAAACTGACAGCAAAGAGAAGGAAGAAAATAATATAATAAAGACTGGAGAGGGAACAACTGAAGTAGTGGATGGAAAAACAGTACAGAAAATACAGGAATTCAAATTTAGCTAGACTGACTAAGAGAAAAAGAAGTAAGAGTGATTATCACTACTGCTCTTATAGAAACAAAAGGGGAAATAAGAGAATACTATGAACAACTGTGTGGAAAAAACTCAGATAAATTAAATAGGCAAATTCCTAGGAAGAACAAGTTCTAAAATTGACCGCAGAAAATCTGAAAAGACTTATAACATGAGATTGAATTCATTATTTTATTTTATTTTTTAATTTTTTAGTAATCTCTACACCACATGTGGGTCTTGAACTCATGACCCTGAGGTCAAGAGCTGCAGGCTCCACTGACTGAGCCAGCCAAGTATCCCAAGTGATTGAATTAATAATTCAAAAATTTCCCACCAAAAAATTCAAGCCCAGATGGCTTCACTCATAAATTCTACCAAAAATTTAAAGAAAAATTAACACCAACCCCTCATATACTCCTTCAGAAAATAGAGGAGGAACGAACACTTCCAAACTCATTCTGTGAGGCCATCATGATCCTGACATTAGACAGAAAAGGACAGAAAAGGCTATTACAAAAGAAAACTACAGACCAATATCTCTATGACTATAAATGCAGAAGTCAACAAAATATTGACAGACCCAATCCAGTTACATAAAATGAATGATACATCATGAACATCTGGGATTTATCCCTGGAATTTAAGGTTGGTTTAATATCTAAAAATCAATTAGAAATCATTAAAGGACAAAACCATACGATCATTTCAATAGATTCAGAAGAAACATTTGACAAAGTCTAACACCTTATAATAATAATATAAAAAACCACTTGATATACTAGGAATAGAAGAAAACTTTCTGAACCAGGAAAAGGATTTCTATGGGAAAAAAAGAATGACAGCTAACATCATAGTTAATGGGGAAAAAAAATGAAATCTTTTCCCTTAGGATAAGGAAGAGGTCTGCTTTCACCACTTCTAGTCAACATTATAAGAGGGGTTCTAGCCAGGGCAATTGGGAAAAAAAAAAAGGAAAGGAAGGAGGGAAACATGGAGAAAGGGAAAGAGGGAGTGAGAGGAGGAGAGAATATTTTTTAAAAAGAAAAGGCATCCAGATTGAAAGGAAGTAAAACAATCTCTATTTGCAGATGACATGATTTGGTATGTAGAAAACCCTAAGGAAATCACTAAAAATCTATTACAACTAATAAGCAAATTCAACAAGTTCATAGGTTACAAGATCAAAATACATTGTCTTCTTTCTTCAGATGCTTACTCTCACATCAGGAGCAGCCACCTTTTCTTGAGTATCTCCAAAATTTTCTAGGCATAGATAAAGAGACATATCATACTGATATTTCCATATAAGCACATAGAGAAATACCTTATTCTTTTTTTTTTTTGCCCCATGGAGAATATTCTACGATAAGTACATACAATACTTTATATATGGTACTGAATGAGAGACATTTAGATAGTTTCCTAGTGTTTTACTATCACAAACAATATTCCAACAAGTATTTTTAGGCATATGTGTGTTTCTAAACTGTGCATTCCTATAAATGGAATTGTAAGCTCAAAGGTTATGTGCATTTGTAATTTTGAGAGCTATTGCCAAATGGTCCTCCGAAGAAAGGAGTTGTACCAATTTACCTGTCTACTGACAGCACATTTGAGCACTGCTTCCCCCATCCAATCAACACTGAACTATCAAAACTCTTGATGGTGGCTAATCTGATAACATTTGATACTTCATTGTTTAAGTTTGCATTTCCCTATGAGAAAGGTTAAACACCTTTTCAGAAGTTTAATTTCCTCTCTTTTCCTTTGAATTTTGCTCCTCTTTTCCTTTCTTGGCTTGTTGATCTTAGATTTATGACAGTTCATTTTTGTTTTCTTCTTGTTTTTTAGATGTTTATTTATTATTTTGAAAGAGAGAGAAAGAGAAAACAGAGAATGGGCGCATGGGGGAGGGGCAGAGAGAGGGAGAGAGAGAATCTTAAGCAGGCTCCATGCCCAGCTCAGAGCCAGATGCGGGGCTGGATCCCAGGACCCTGGGATCATGACCTGAGATGAAATCAAGAGTCAGATGCTTAACGACTGAGCCACCCAGGTGCCCTGAGAATTCTTAATTCACTAAGTAAATTAGCCTTTTGTTTGGGGTCTGTTTTGGGACTTTCTTTTCTTTTCCATTGTCTGAAAATCCATTCATGTACAGAACCAAACTGTTTTATAATAGATTTCAATAGATTTATAATAGATTTCAATATCTTGTAGTGGAACTAATACTCGATTTCAGAGGAAAAAGCCTATCCTCAGGCTTGTACAACAGACATAAAATTGGTCATGTGGATCATGAGGCCACCTGTTCAGAAACAGAAAGGGAAGCCTGTTCACCACTCAGAACTTTCTGACAGTTAACCTGGCTCATATTTCTAGCATTCACTTTATTGGGATAAAAGGGTTTCATTGAGACACAAAAACTTGGACCTGGGGGCCAGATGAGCCAGGAGGTCTACCCTCTCCTCTGACAAATGGTCTCATTTCCAGAGAAGCTATCACTTCTCTGAGTTCCCACACTGCTACAGTGGCCCTCAGATCATGGGAGTACAGGCACAAGTCTTGGCTCAGGTCATGATCTAGCAGTTCATGAGTTTGAGCCCCACATCAGGCTTGCTGTAAGCAGGGTGCAGTGGTAGAGATAGCACCGACTCAGTTGAAGCAAAATCAATATACAAAAATATATTGTATTTCTATACATCAGCATGAACAATCTGAAAATGAAATTAAGAAAATAATTACTTTGGGGGCACCTGGATGGCTTAGTCAGTTGAGCATCCAATTCAGCTCAGGTCATGATCCCAGGGTCGTGGAATCAAGCTCCAGGTCTGGCTTTGTGTTGAGCGTGGAGACTACCTAAGATTCTCCGTCTCTCTCTCTCTCTCTCTTTCTCTCTCTCCCTCTGCCCCTCTCCCCACTCCATAAAAATTAAAAATAAAAAAGCAATTCCATTTACATAAGCATCCAAAAAAATAAAATACAGTAAAACCTTGGTCTGTGAGCATAATTCGTTCCAGAAACATGCGTATAATCCAAAGCACTCATATATCAAAGTGAATTTCAAGAATTGTTGGCTCAGTTGTTATCATGTGATGTTTGGTGACACATACTACTCATATTGTAAGACATCACTCATTTATCAAGCTAAAATTTATTAGAAATGTTTCCTCCTCTTGTGGAACACTCGCAGAACAGGTTACTCACAATCCAAGCTTTTACTGTACTTGGGAATAAAATTAACAAAATGAAATTTAAAAACTCATTCTGAAAACTACAAAACATTGAAAAAAATCAACAAAAATGTTAATAAGTGGGAAAACATCCCATGTTCACATGTGAGAAGGCTTAATATTGTTAAAATGGTAATACACCCCAAACTAATCTACAGATTCAGTGCAATTCCTATAAAAATCCCAGCTTTTTTTGCAGAAATTTATAAACTGATCCTACAGTCTATATAGGAATGAAAAGGACTGAGAATTACCAAAAAAATTTTCAAGAATAGCAAAGTTGAAGGAGTCATGCTTTCTAATGTCAAAACTTACTACAAAACTACAATAATCAAACGGGAACCCTCTTGCACTGTTGGTGGAATGCAAACTGGTGCAGCCGCTCTGGAGAACAGTGTGGAGGTTCCTCATGAAATTAAAAATCGATCTACCCTATGACCCAGTAATAGCACTGCTAGGAATTTACCCAGGGGATACAGGAGTGCTGATGCATAGAGGCACTTGTATCCCAATGTTTATAGCAGCACGTTTAACAATAGCCAAATTATGAAAATAGCCTAAATGTCCACCAACTGACTAATGGATAAAGAAGATGTGGTTTATATATACAATGGAATACTACTTGACAATGAGGAAGAATGAAATCTGTCCATTTGTAGCAACATGGATGGAACTGGAGGGTATTATGCTAAGTAAATAAGTCAGGCAGAGAAAGACAGATACCATATGTTTTCACTCATATGTGGATCTTGAGAAACTTAACAGAAAACCATGGGGGAGATGAAGGGGGGGAAAAGTTACAGAGAGGGAGGGAGGCAAACCATAAGAGACTCTTGGATGCTGAAAACAAACTGAGGGTTGATGGGGGGTGGGGGAGAGGGGAAGGTGGGTAATGGGCATCAAGGAGGGCACCTGTTGAGATGAGCACTGGGTGTTGTATGGAAACCAATTTGACAATAAATTATGTTTAATATAAAAAAACTACAATAATCGAGACAGTATGGTACTAGTACAAGAATAAACACATACATTTGCAATGATGTGGGTGGAGCTAGAGAGTATAATGTTAAGTGAACTAAGTCAGTCAGACAAAGACAAATACAAATGATTTCACTCATATGTGGAAGTTAAGAAACAAACAAGCAAAGGGGAAAAATAACAGACAGAGACAAATCAAGAAACAGACTCTTAACTATAGAGAACAAACTGATGGGGAAGTGGGAGATGAGTGAGATATGTGATGTGGATTAAGGAATGCACTTGTGATGAGCACTGGGTGATGTATGAAAGTGTTGAATCACTATATCATATATCTGAAACTAATACAGCACCGTATGTCAATTAACTGGAATGAAAATAAAAACTTAAAATAATAAAAAAGAATAAACATATTGCTCAATTAAATAGGAATAAAAAATCATAAATAAGCCCCCAATTTACGGTCAATTGAGTTTTTAAGTTTATTTATTTATTTTGAAAGGGAGAGAAAGCACACAAGTGGGGAAGGGACAGAGAGAGAGAGAGAGGGAGAAAATCCCAAGGAGGCTCCACACTGCAAGTGCAGAACCCAATGCAGGGCTCGAACTCACGAACTGTGAGATCATGACCTGAGCTGAAGTCAGATGCTTGACCGACTGAGTCACCCAGGCTTTCCATGGTCAATTGATTTTTTAATGCCAAGATAATCCAATGGGGAAAGAGAGTTTTTTTAACAACTGGTGCTGGCACAACTGGATAGCCACCAGCGAAGAAGAAGAAGAAGAAGAAGAAGAAGAAGAAGAAGAAGAAAGAAGAAGGAGGAGGAGGAGGAGGAGGAGGAGGAGAAGAAGTTGGACATCTATTTGATACGATACACAAAAAATAAACTCTGGCACAAAAACAGACAATCAGATCAATGGAACAGAATAGAGAACCCAGAAATAGACCCACAAACATATGGCCAACTAATCTTTTTTTAAAAAAATGTTTTAATGTTTATTTTTTTGAGAGAGGCAGAGAGAGCATGAACAGGGGAGGGGCAGAGAGAGAAGGAGACACAGAATCCGAAGCAGGCTCCAGGCTCGGAGCTGTCAGCACAGAGCCTGACACAGGGCTCGAAACCACAAACTGTGAGATCATGACCTGAGCTGAAGTTGGAGGTGCAACCGACTGAGCCACCCAGGAACCCAGGCCAACTAATCTTCGACAAAGCAGGAAAGAATATCCAATGGAATAAAGACAGTCTGTTCAGCAAGTGGTGCTGGGAAAACTGGACAGCGACATGCAGAAGAATGAACCTGGACCACTTTCTTATACCATACACAAAAATAAACTCAAAATGGATGAAAGACCTCAATGTAAGACAGGAAGCCATCAAAATCCTCGAGGAGAAAGCAGGCAAAAACCTCTTTGATCTTGGCTGCAGCAACTTCTTACTCAACACGTCTCCAGAGGCAAGGGAAACAAAAGCAAAAATGAACTATTGGGACCTCATCAAAATAAAAAGCTTCTGCACAGCGAAGGAAACAATCAGCAAAACTAAAAGGCAACTGACAGAATGGGAGAAGATATTTGCAAACGACATATCAGACAAAGGGTTAGTATCCAAAATCTATAAAGAGCTGATCAAACTCAGCACCCAAAAAACAAATAATCCAGTGAAGAAATGGGCAAAAGACATGAATAGACACTTCTCCAAAGAAGATATCCAGATGGCCAACCAACACATGAAACAATGCTCCACATCACTCATCATCAGGGAAATACAAATCAAAACCACAGTGAGATACCACCTTACACCTGTCAGAATGGCTAACATTAACAACTCAGACAACAACTGATGTTGGCAAGGATGCAGACAAAGAGGATCTCTTTTGCATTGCTGGTGGAAATGCAAGCTGGTGCAGCCACTCTGGAAAACAGTATGGAGGTTCCTCAAAAAATTAAAAATAGAACCACTCTATGACCCAGTAATTGCACTACTAGGTATTTATCCAAGGGATACAGGTATGCTGTTTTGAAGGGACACATGCACCCCAATGTTTATAGCAGCACTATCAATGATAGCCAAAGTATGGAAAGAGCCCAAATGTCCATCGATGGATGAATGGATAAAGATGATGTGGTGTATATATATATATATATATATATATATATATATATATACACAATGGAGTACTACTTGGCAATCAAAAAGAATGAGATCTCCGGGTGCCTGGGTGGTGCAGTCGGTTAAGTGTCCGACTTCAGCCAGGTCACGATCTCGCGGTCCATGAGTTCGAGCCCCACGTCGGGCTCTGGGCTGATGGCTCAGAGCCTGGAGCCTGTTTCCAATTCTGTGTCTCCCTCTCTCTCTCTGCCCCTCCCCTGTTCATGCTCTGTCTCTCTCTGTCCCAAAAATAAATAAACGTTGAAAAAAAAAAAAAAAGAATGAGATCTTGCCATTTGCAACTACATGGATGAAACTAGAGGGTATTATGCTAAGCGAAATTAGTCAGAGAAAGACAAATATCATATGACTTCACTTGTATGACGACTTTAAGACACAGAACAGATGAACATAAGGGAAGGGAAGCAAAAATAATATAAAAACAGGGATGGGGACAAAACATAAGAGACTCTTAAATATGGAGAACAAACAGAGGGTTACTGGAGGGGTTGTGGGAGGGGGGATGGGCTAAATGGGTAAGGGGCATTAAGGAATCTACTCCTGAAATCATTGTTGCACTATATGTTAATTCGGATGGAAATTTTTTAAAAATTAAAAGATAATAAATAAATAAATAAATAATTAACTCAAAGATTATAGACTAAATATAAAGACTAAAATTGTAAAACTCTTAGAATAAAACACAAAAGTAAATCTTCAGGATACCGGGTTAAGCTATTTTTTCTTATATACAACACTAAACACCATAAACAAAAGAAGATTGACAAATTAGACTTCATCAAAATTGAAAACTTCTGTACTTCAAGGGACAACATCAAGAAAAGGCAGAATAGCCTACATTACATAAATACTCATAGCAGCATTATTTATAATATCCAAAAATTAGAAACAACCCAACTGTCCATCAACTGGTAAATAGATTTAAAAATGTGATATATCGGGAGAAAAAGGAAGATGGCGGCGTAGGAGGATGCTGGGCTCACCGCGCGTCCTGCTGATCACTTAGATTCCACCTACACCTGCCTAAATAACCCAGAAAACCGCCAGAGGATTAGCAGAACGGAGTCTCCAGAACCAAGCGCAGATGAGAGGCCCACGGAAGAGGGGCCCCTCCTGAAGTGGATCACCTAAGGAGAAGCGAGCTAAGCCTGCCCCTCCTGCCCCCATGCACCTTGCCTACCCACCCCAGCTAATACGCCAGATCCCCAGCATCACAAGCCTGGCAGTGTGAAGTAGCCCAGATGGGCCACGCCACCCCACAGTGAATCCCGCCCCTAGGAGAGGGGACGAGAAGGCACGCACCAGTCTGACTGTGGCCCCAGCGGTGGGCTGGGGGCAGACATCAGGTCTGACTGCGGCTCCACCCACCAACTCCAGTTATACACCACAGCACAGGGGAAGTGCCCTGCAGGTCCTCATCACTCCAGGGACTATCCAAAATGACCAAGCGGAAGAATTCCCCTCAGAAGAATCTCCAGGAAATAACAACAGCTAATGAACTGATCAAAAAGGATTTAAATGATATAACAGAAAGTGAATTTAGAATAATAGTCATAAAATTAACCCCTGGGCTTGAAAACAGTATAGAGGACAGCAGAGAATCTCTTGTTACAGAGATCAAGGGACTAAGGAACAGGCATGAGGAACTGAAAAGTGCTTTAAACGAAATGCAAAACAAAATGGAAACGACGACAGCTCGGATTGAAGAGGCAGAGGAGAGAATAGGTGAACTAGAAGATAAAGTTATGGAAAAAGAGGAAGCTGAGAGAAAGAGAGATAAAAAAAAATCCAGGAGTATGAGGGGAAAATTAGAGAACTAAGTGATACACTAAAAAGAAATAATATACGCATAATTGGTATCCCAGAGGAGGAAGAGAGAGGGAAAGGTGCTGAAGGGGTACTTGAAGAAATTATAGCTGAGAACTTCCCTGAACTGGGGAAAGAAAAAGGCATTGAAATCCAAGAGGCACAGAGAACTCCCTTCAGACGTAACTTGAATCGATCTTCTGCACAACATATCATAGTGAAACTGGCAAAATACAAGGATAAAGAGAAAATTCTGAAAGCAGCAAGGGATAAACGTGCCCTCACATATAAAGGGAGACCTATAAGACTCGTGACTGATCTCTCTTTTGAAACTTGGCAGGCCAGAAAGAATTGGCACGATATCTTCAGTGTGCTAAACAGGAAAAATATGCAGCCGAGAATCCTTTATCCAGCAAGTCTGTCATTTAGAATAGAAGGAGAGATAAAGGTCTTCCCAAACAAACAAAAACTGAAGGAATTTGTCACCACTAAACCAGCCCTACAAGAGATCCTAAGGGGGATCCTGTGAGACAAAGTACCAGACACATCACTACAAGCATAAAACATACAGACATCACAATGACTATAAACCCGTATCTTTCTATAATAACACTGAATGTAAATGGATTAAATGCGCCAACTAAAAGACATAGGGTATCAGAATGGATAAAAAAAACAAGACCCATCTATTTGCTGTCTACAAGAGACTCATTTTAGACCTGAGGACACCTTTAGATTGAGAGTGAGGGGATGGAGAACTATTTATCATGCCACTGGAAGCCAAAAGAAAGCTGGAGTAGCCATATTTATATCAGACAAACTAGACTTTAAATTAAAGGCTGTAACAAGAGATGAAGAAGGGCATTATATAATAATTACAGGGTCTATCCATCAGGAAGAGCTAACAATTATAAATGTCTATGCGCCGAATACCGGAGCGCCCAAATATATAAAACAATTACTCACAAACATAAGCAACCTTATTGATAAGAATGTGGTAATTGCAGGGGACTTTAACACCCCACTTACAGAAATGGATAGATCATCTAGACACACGGTCAATAAAGAAACAAGGGCCCTGAATGAGACATTGGATCAGATGGACTTGACAGAT
>NW_024420375.1:3664138-3664554 GCF_014898765.1 Herpailurus yagouaroundi | reverse complement strand
CCAAGGGATACAGGAGTACTGATGCATAGGGGCACTTGTACCCCAATGTTTATAGCAGCACTCTCAACAATAGCCAAATTATGGAAAGAGCCTAAATGTCCATCAACTGATGAATGGATAAAGAAATTGTGGTTTATATACACTATGGAATACTACGTGGCAATGAGAAAAAATGAAATATGGCCTTTTGTAGCAACGTGGATGGAACTGGAGAGTGTGATGCTAAGTGAAATAAGCCATACAGAGAAAGACAGATACCATATGGTTTCACTCTTATGTGGATCCTGAGAAACTTAACAGAAACCCATGGGGGAGGGGAAGGAAAAAAAAAGAGGTTAGAGTGGGAGAGAGCCAAAGCATAAGAGACTGTTAAAAACTGAGAACAAACTGAGGGTTGATGGGGGGTGGGAGGGAGG
>NW_024420375.1:3596535-3664038 GCF_014898765.1 Herpailurus yagouaroundi | reverse complement strand
ACCAATTTGACAATAAATTTCATATATTTAAAAAAAAAAAAAGAATTCCCCACAGGAAAAAAAAAAAAATAACCAGTATAGAGAAGGGACTACGGTACTTGCTCTATCAGAAGATAATTCCTGACCATGATAATTCTTAGGACAGTAATGTATAGCAATTCTAAATGAATGTACAAAGATGCAGATTAATACTGAGGTTCTACAACTGGGCTCTCATGTATTTCCTAAGTCCATGTCAAGATCAGTTGAATAAATATGGCCTATTGTCAAAAAAAATGTGATATATCTATATAATGAAACATCATTTGGCAATAAAACAAGGTGAAGTGGTAGGCTCAACTTCCAGAATGACTGTATGAGGAACTCTGTGAACATACTTCCCAGCAAACTCATGAAAAAGATGTTAAAGAAATTTTATCCAATCATTTATTGATGGACACTTGGGCTGCTTCCATAACTTGGCTATTGTAAATAATGTTGCTATTAACATAGGGGTGCATGTATCCCTTTGAATTAGTGCTTTTGTAATTTTTTTTATAAATACCCAGTAGTGTAATTGCAGGATTTACAGTAGTTTTATTTTTAAGTTTTGGAGGAACTTCCCAACTGGGTGAAATAAGTGATGGGGATTAAGGAGTAAGCTCGTCATGATGAGCACCAGGTGTTGTATGGAATAGTTGAATCACTATATTATACACCTGAAACTAATATAACACTGTATGTCAACTATACTAGAAATAAAATAAAATAAAACAGGAAAAAACACACTGATTTCTGGTTTCTAGTCTACCATGGAAGGGGCTTATAAGTCACCACTCTTTTCTAACAACAAGTAAAAAGATGAAAAAATCAACTCTTCTTAGATTCATCAAAGAAGTGAGGTCCCAGGGTAAACTTCTGCCCCCCAAATTAGGGAGAGGGACAAACAGATACAAAAAATTGCCACTTATGGAAGCAGATACCAGTTCTAGGGTAGGAAAATATGAACTGATATCGATGAATTGTTTGGTGGCTCAGTGTGGACAAATCTGAGAATCAAAAATTCCAGGAGGACTCAGTCATAGTGAGGGCCTCATACTGTTGTCAATTTTACTTCTAGGAGCTCTACCATGTTCTCACAGTAATGATAAGAGAAAAACCCTTTAGTGCTTCCAGTGGGAGATGGGATAAATTGAATCATTTTGAAATATGCTAGACCATTCTGTTCTTCTTAACAAGGTCTGTCCTCAGGAGAAACTATTTTACCATAGTCTAACCTGCTGGGGTTTTATCAGAGCCTAACCAAAAGGACATAATTAATTCTAGCCTGCTCTAGCCATCCATATGGGGCTATACCATAGCCCCAAGGGGAATACCCAATTACAGCTCCATAATGATGAAGTGGTCAGTTCTCCAAGAAGTTCACAGTCCAAGGGCACAAGCTTACTAAAAGACTGAGACATAATAGGATTATAGGAAACTTCCCTTCCACCCATGCCTTACCACTATTTTACTAGAGGCTTATTTACCACTGTTCCTTTTACCCATACATCATGTTCACCTTCCAACAAAAAACTGCAGGGCATACTAAGCAGTCAAAAACAGATTGAAGAGAAAGAGCAAGCATCTGAACCAGACCCAGATATGGCAGGCCTGTTGGAATTATCAGACTGAATTTAAAACAACTAGGATTAGTATGCTAAGAGTTCTAATGGAAAAAGTAGACAACATGCAAGAACAACGGATAATGTAAGCAAAGAGTTGGGAATCCCAAGAAAGAACCAAAGAGCAATGCTAGAGACCAGAAACACCATGACAAAAATGAAGACTGCTTTTGATGGGCTCATTAGTAGACTGGACAGGGCTGAGGAGAAAATCTCTGAGCTTGAGGATACATCAATAGAAACTTCCAAAACTGAAAAGCAAAGAGAGAAAAGACTGAAGGAAAAAAAAAAAACAGAACAGAATATCAAAGGATTGTGGAACAACTACAAAACGTGTAACATACACATAATGGAAATGCCAGGAGAAGAAACAGAGAAAGGAACAGAAGCAATATTTGAGGCAATAATGACAGACAATTTCCCCCAAATAAATGTCAGACACCAAACCACAGATCCTGGAAGCTAAGAAAACACCAGGCAAGGCAAATGGCCCTAAATATCTACACCTGGGCATATTATATTCAAACTGCAAAAAACCAAAGATAAAGAAAAAAATCTTGAGAAAAGCCAGTGGACAAAAACACCTTACCTTTAGAGCAAAAATAAGAACTATATCAGACTTCTCCTCAGAAACCATGCAAGGAAGAAGAGAGTGGAATGATTTAAAGTGTTGACAGAAGAAAACAGCTAAGCTATGATTATTTACCCTACAAAATTACTATTTTTTATTTTAGATAGAGCAAGGGAGAGGGACAGAAAGAAAGAAAGCTAAGCATGAACCCTGATGCAGGGCTCAATCCCATGACCCTGGGATCAGGACCTGTGCTGCAATCAAGAGTCAGATGCTCAACCTACTGAGCCACCCAGGTGCCCTACCCTGAAAAGTTATTATTCAAATATGGAAAAAGACTTTTTCAAAAAAAAAAGCCAAAACTTGAGCGAATTTGTTGCCAGTAGACCTGTCTTGCAAGAAATGTTAAAAGAAGTTCTTCAGGCAGAAGAAAAATGATATAGGTCAGACACTTAGATCTACATAAAGAAAGGTAAAGTAAAAACTTTTATTTTTCTTATTCTTATTTGCTCTGACTTAGCAGTTTGTTCAAAAGAACAATACAGCTGTATATTCAATTATCTATGCTCAGGAATATATATATATACCCATACTCATGTATAAGTGATATGAATTGCAGCAATGATACAGGAACAGAAGGGGGAAATTAGGATTATTTTGTTACAATAAAGTACCTGTATTACCCATTAGGCTGTATAGTGTTATTTGAAAGTGAACTTGGACAGTTGTAAATATCTATGGCAAACTCTAGGGCAACCACCTAAAAAAATTGATATGCTAAGAAAGGAGAAAAAATGGAATCATATAAAATGATCAATTAAAACCACAAAAGGTAAGAAAAGAGTGGAAGACAAAACTAAGAACAGGAACAAGGACAACAAATAGAAAATGGTAACAAATATGGTAGTTATTACTCCAACTGTATCAATATCACTTTTAACATCAATGGTCTAAATACATCAATTAAAAAACATATGTTGTCATAACGGATTAAAAACAAGCCCCACTATATGTTGTCTACAAGAAACCCACTTGAAATATAAAGACACCTATAGATTAAAAGTAAAGAGGAGGGGCACCTGGGTGGCTCAGTCAGTTAAGGGTTCAACTTCAGCTCAAGTCATGATCTCACAGTTTGTGGGTTCCAGCCCCATGTCTGGTTCTGTGCTGACAACTTGGAGCCCAGAACCTGCTTCAGATTCTGTGTCTCCCTCTCTCTCTGCCCCTCCCCTGCTCATGCTCTGTGTCTCTTTCTCTCAAAAATAAAATACACATAAAAAATTGTTAATTAAAAAAAATTTTAAGAGGAGTAAGACATACCATGGTAACAATAATTAATTTTTTTTAACATTAAATCATTTTTGAGAGACAGAGCATGAGCGGGGAAGGGGCAGAGAGAGAGGGAGACACAGAATCCAAAGCAGGCTCCAGGCTCTGAGCTGTCAGCACAGAGCCCAATGTGGGGCTCAAACTCATGAACTGCAAGATCATGACCTGAGCCGAAGTCAGATACTCAACTGACTGAGCCACCCAGGCGCCCCTAACAATAATTAAAAGAAAGTAGGAGTAGTTCAAACACAGCTCAAACAGAGCAGACTTCAAAGCACGGAAGGTTATTAAGAATAAAGAGGGGCAGTACATAATGATAAAGGGGTCAACTGTCCAAGAAATCATAATCCTTAATGTGTATGCACTTAACAACAGAGCATCAAAAATGTGCAAAGCAATAAATGACAGACCTCCAAGGAAAAATTAATGAATCCACTATTACAGAGACTTCAACATTCCTCTTTCAGATATGGGCATATTCAGCAGGCAGAAAATAAATAAGAACATAGTAGAACTCAATAGCACCGTCGCTCAACTGGATATAATTGGCATCTTCAGACTATAGACTATTCATCAAAAACAGCAAATTACACATTCTTCCCAAGTTAACATAGGACATTCACCATGATAGAACAGATTCTGGGCCATAAAACACACTTGATTTTTAAAAAATGAAAATCATTTAATGTCTGATTTTAGACCACAGTGAAATTAACCTAGAAATCAATAACAGAAATGTTCCTGGAAAATCCCCAAATACCCAGAGATTAAACAATGCACTTCTAAATAATACATGGGTCAAAGAAGAAATCTCAAGAGAAATTTTAAAAATATATTTTAAAATAAGTGAAAATGGAAACACAACTCATCAAAATTTGTGGAATGCAGCAAAAGCAGTACTTAAAGGGAAGCTTATAGCACTGAATGCTTATATTAGAAAAGAAGAAAGATCTAAAATCAATAATCTAAGCTTCCACCTTAGAAAACTAGAAAAAGAAGAGCAAATAAAATCCAAAGTAAGTAGAAGAAAAAGAATAAAAATTAGAGCAAGAAACTGAAAACAAGCAATCTATAGAGAAAACTAGCAAAACCAAAATCTGATCCCTTGATGAGATCAATAAAATTGATAAGCCCCCATCCAAGCAAACCAAGATAAAAAGAATGAAGACACAAATTATTAGTATCAGGAAAAAAAAGAAAGGAAAGGTGACGTCATTATAGATCCCATGAGCATCAAAATGATAATAAAAGAATGCTATGGACAACTCTATGCCCACAAATTTGATACCCTAGAATGGAATAGACCAATTCCTGGAAAGACATATTCTGCCAAAACTCACACAAAAAGAAATAGATGATCTGAATAGGCCTATATCTATTACAGAAATTGAATCAATAATTAATAGCCTCCCCAAACAAAAAGAACCAGTCCCAGACAGGTTTCCTGGTGCATTTTATCAAAAATTTAGAAGAAATTATACCAATTCTCTACAATCTCTTCCAGAAGCTAGATGGACAAGAATATTTCCTAACTCATTTTATGAAGTCAGCATTACCCTAATAGAAAAACCAGATAAATACATTATAAGAAAATAATTATATACCACAACCAAGGGGATTTATCTGAGGTATGCAAGGCTAGTTTAACATTTAAAAATCAATTAATGTAACCCATCACATGAATAGGTCAATGAAGAAAAATTACATGGTCATATCAATAAATTCAGAAAAGCATTTGACAAAATCCAACACCTATACATGATAAATACTCTCAAGAAAGTAAGTATAGAGGGGAACATCCTCAACTTGATAAAGAACATCTACAAAAAGCTAACATCAGAGTTAATGGTGAGAAACTCAAAGCTTTCCCAATAAGATCAGGAACAAAGCAAAGATGTACCTTATCTCCATTCGTTTTCAACATCTTATGGGAAATTTCAGCTAAAACAATAAGAAAATAATAAAAGGTATGTAAATAATATGAATGATTTAAATCAATAATTAAATCTGTGTTCACAGTTACATAATTGTTTACATAGAAAATCTCAAACACTTGACTAAAAAAATTCCTCCTTAAATTAATAAATAATAACAGCATGTTTGCAGAATACAAGGTTAATATACAAGTCAATTGCTTTCCTATATACTACCAATGAAATTGGAACTTAAAAACAAACTACTCTTTACATTAGCACCTCCCAAATGAAATACTTAGGTATAAATCTAACATATGTACAAGATCTTTATGAAGAAAACTATAAAACTTTAATGAAAAAAAATCAAAGAACTAAATAAATGGAGAGATTCCATGTTCATAGATAGGAAGATTCAATATTGTCAAGATGTTAATTCTTCCCAATTTGATGTACAGATTCAATGCAATCCCAATAAAAATCCCAGAAAGTTAATTTGTGGATATCAACAAACTGATTCTTAAGTTTATATGGAGGGGCAAAAGACAGAATAGCCAACACAATATTGAAGGGGAAGAACAAAACTGAACATCAATGGAATGGATTAGAAGGCCCAGATATAGATCCATATAGTCAACTGAGTTGGCAAAGGAACAAACACAATACAATGGCACAAAGATAGTCTTTTCAGCAAATGGTGCTGGACAAATTGGACATCCACGTGCAAAAATTGAATCTAGACATAGACCTTACACACTTCACAAAAAGTAATTCAAAATGTATCATAGCCTAAATGTAAGACACAAAAATATAAAACTCCTAGAAGGTAGCATCTAGGAGAATATCTAGATGACGTTGGGTAGAGCAATGAATTTAAGATAAAGCACCAAAGGTAAGATCCATGAAAGAAATAATTGATAAGCTGGATTTCTTTTTTTTTTTTTTAATTTTTTTTTTCAACGTTTATTTATTTTTGGGACAGAGAGAGACAGAGCATGAACGGGGGAGGGGCAGAGAGAGAGGGAGACACAGAATCGGAAACAGGCTCCAGGCTCTGAGCCATCAGCCCAGAGCCTGACGCGGGGCTCGAACTCCCAGACCGTGAGATCGTGACCTGGCTGAAGTCGGACGCTTAACCGACTGCACCACCCAGGCGCCCCGATAAGCTGGATTTCATTAAAATAAAAAAATTTGCTTCACAAAAGACAATGTAAAGTGAATGAGAAGACAAGCCATAGACAGGGAGAAAATATTTGCAAAATGATTACTATCCAAGATATATAAAGAATTCTTAAAACTCAACAATAAGAAAACAACTGATTAAAAAATGGGCCAAAGATCTATTGGTAAGGCTCATTTCCAGGTGAGTGTGGCTGAGGGGTGAGGACTCCCTTCTTTCTCCCAGCACCCACTTGTGGGATGGAGGCTTTAACTAGGGGGTGGCACCACTGAGAATACTAGGACTGTGACTGCCCTTTGACCTGGCTCATGGGTCAGGGATACCACTCCAAGAGAGGCAAGCCAAAGAGATCTGGAACCGCTGCCTTTCCCTCCACTGAGCACTCGGTTCCTAAAGTGGGGGTATCACTCAGAAGTATGCCATTGTCTCTGACCATAGTACCAGAGCTGTGGCTTGGAGGTTTTGCCCTTTGGGAAAAGTGGGCCATAGAATGGAGACCTCAGACTCCTTCCCTAAAGGAATGGACTCCATTTGTAACAGAAAGTTGGAGAAGTTCAAGCCTAAGTTTACTCTCAAAAAAAAAGTGGAGGTTGTGATAAGTGCAACTGGTAGGAGAATGATAGACTCATTGGAGATGTAGACTAATTTGTAGACAGAATAGTTTACTGGAAAGAAATAAAGAGAGACAACTGGGAAGAGTCTTCCTGGATTAGAACAAATTTCAAACTCTACTCTGGGAAACTATCCCTCCAAAGGAGCCCCAATTTGATTGGATCAGTTTGTGGAACAATTTATGCCCTAGGGAATTGGTGAAAACAATAGAACAATCTGCTGACAATTAGAAGAATTTAGCAACTGGGTGTGGTCAGAGAGAGCCCTGCCCAAACCCAGGATGTTTGTGGGTACCCTATGGCTGTGCCCCCAAGGAACATCACTGGCTTCACACTGGGACAGTAGGGAGAATAGATTTCAGTGAAATAATTCAGTCAGGGACTAAACAAGTAAACAAGCAACTACCATAAACAAGCCCTAGGGTAGGGAGGCCAGTACCCAGAGTTATGACAATATATTATCTAAAATGTACAGCTTACAACCAAAAAATATGAGACATACAAAGAAACAAGAAAGAATGATCCATACACCCCCCCCGCCCAAATCAAGCAACAGAAACTACCTGTGACAACGACCAGATATCTGATTTAATAGGCAAAGACTTCAAAGGAGCCACTTTAAATTTGTCCAAAGAAGTGGATAAAATTATGAAAAAAAGTAAAAAAAGATCTATGACACTGTCACATCAACAAAGAACATCAATAGAGAGAACTTATTAAAAACTACCAAATGGAAATTTTGGAGTTGAAAAGTATAATAACTGAAATGGAAAAAAAAAAAAGATAAGAGACATAGTGTATCAGTTTCCTGGGGCTGCTGTAACAAAGTACCACAAACTAGGTGGCTTAAAAAAAACAGAAATTTATTGTCTCACATTTTTGTAGGCTAGAAGTCTGTACTGAAGGTATTGGTAGAGCTATGCTTCCTCTGAAGCCTCTAGGGGAGGATCCTTCTTTGCTTCTTCTAATATCTGTTCATTTCAGGCATTCCTTGCCTTGTGGCAGCATTACTCCAATCTTTGCCTCCATTTTCACATGACTGTCTTCCTTCTTTGTATTTGTGTCCTTTTCTTATTAGGATACCAGTCATATTGACCATTGGGCCCACCCTTCTCCAATATGACCACATCTTAACTAATTATATCTGCAATGACTCCATCCCAAAATAAGTCATATTCTGACATACTGGTAATTAGGACTATATCTTTTTAGGGGACATAATTCAACACATGACAACTGGTAACTGTAATTAGGTAATTATAAAAGATAGTAAGAGTGTTAATTTCTTCTCCTTTCTTATATTAGCTGATTTAAAAATCAACTACATAAAACAATATATGTGCATAATGTATTGTTGGGATTGGAACATATAGACATGTAATATATTTGTCAATAAGCCCACAGAGGGAATGGGTGGATACAGAGCTATACTGAACTAAGGAAAAGACTCACGAAGGAAACTCAAATCCCTTGGGACAAATTAAGAAAAGCATAAAAGTATTGATTCTAGGATTACAAAAAATTTTAGGAAGTAAGCAAATTTGTAAATATGAAATCCATAAATAATAAAAATCAATTATGTATATGAATACCATTTATACATGTCACTGGAATTAAATTAGTATAAATATGAGGCTTTCTGATAAGGTAATCTATATATGGTAAGCCCTAGAACAACTAATAACTCAAAAATATGGTGTAAAATCATTTAAAAATTAAAGTGCTACATTAGAATATATTCACTTAATATGCAAGAAAGGAGTAAAGGAGAAGTAGAGGTTAAGAAGACATGAAACAGAAAATAAAAAGTAAAATGGCAAGTGTAAACCCAACTATATCAATAATAATATTAAATTTAAATTAATTAAATAATCTAATCAAAAGTAGAGATTATCACACTAAATAAAAACAGTATAAAACTGTAACTATATGCTATCAAGAAGAGACACATTTTAAATTCAAAGTTACAAATAGATGGAAAGTAAAAGGATAGAAAAAAGATGTATCATGTAAACAGCAACCTCAAGAAAGCTGGAGTGGCTATATTACTATCAGATGAAATAGACTTTAAACAAAAAATGTTACTAAGAATAAGGAGGGACATTTTATAATGATGAAAGGGTCAATCTATTAGGAACATATAGCAACTATAAACATATATGGAACTAACAACAGAATAACAAAATACATGAGGTTGAAACTGACAAAACTGAAGGGAGAATATACAATTCAAAAATAATTATTGGAGACTTCAATTCTCCACTTTCAATAATGGATAAAACTAGGCACAAGATCAACTTTACACTGCAAGGAATAGAAAAAAGAAGAAAATAAACCGAAAACTAGCAGCAGGGAGGCTGTTAAAAGTTAAAGTTAAAAGAGCAGAAGTAAATGAAGTCGAGAATAGAAAAACAATAAAGAGAATCAATGGAAAGCTGGTTCTTTAAGATCAACAAAATTGACAAACTTTTATCTAGACTGACCAAGAAAAAGAGAGAAGATTCAAATTACTAAAATCAGAAATGAAAGTGGGGACATCACTAGCAACCTTATAGAAATAAGGAGGATTGTAAGAGAATACTATAAACAGTTGCACATTAACAAATTATATAACCTACATGTAATGGACAAATTCCTAGAAACACAAAACTACCAAAACTGACTCAAAAAGAAGTAGAAGACCTGAATAGACTTATAACAAGTAAAGCCATTGAATCAGTAATCAAAAACCTCCCAATAAAGAAAAATCCAGGACCAGACGGTTACACTGTGAATTCCACTAAATAACCTAAGGAATGATTAAGACCAATCCTTCTCAAACTCTTCAAAAAAGTAAAAAGGAAAGACTACTTCCTAATTTATTCTGCAAGGCCAGCATTAGCCTGATTCCAAAGCCAAACACATCACAAGAAAACTGCAGACCAATATATTTTATACAGATGCAAAAATCCTCAAAAAAATACTAGCAAACCAACCACATATTGAAAGGATTATATACCATGACCAAGTAGGATTTATCCCAGGAATGTGAGGGTGGTTCCACATGTGAAAATCCTAATCATTATAAAACACCACATTAATAGAATGAAGAAAAAGACCACATGATCATCTCAAATAAAGCAGGAAAAAAAAAGTGACAAAATTCAACACCTTTTCATGATAAAAACATTCAACAAATGAGGAATGAAAGGGAACTTTCAAAATGTGATAAGGTGCATATATGAAAAACCTGCAGCTAACATCACACTCAGTGGTGAAAGGTTGAATGAAAGATTTCTCCTTTAGACCAGGAACAAAACAAGGATGTCCTCTCCTGAGACTTCTATTCCAAGTTGTACTGAAAGTTCTAGCCAGAGCATTCAGGCAAAAAAAAAAAAAAAAAAAAAAAAAAATCACTGAAATAGGAAAGGGAGAAGTAAAGCTATTTCTATTTACAGATGACATGATCTTATTTACATTAAATCCTTAAAAACCCACCAAAAAAGCTAACAAATGAATTCAACAAAGTTTCAGGGTATAAGATCATACCAAAATCACATGTATGTCTATACATTAGCAATGAATAACACCAAAATAAAATTTATACAGCTTTATTTATGAAAATGAACAACATCAAAAAGAATAAAATACTTAGGAATAAATTTAACCAAGGAGGCACAAGATTTATACACTGAAAATTTCCAAACACTGATTAAAGAAATTAAAGCCTAAATAAATGGAAATACATTCTGTGTTCATGGACTGAAAGACTTAATATTAAGATGTCAATACATCTTTGATTTGATGTACAAATTCAGTTCAATCCCCATCAAAACCCCAAAGACCCTTTTTTGCATAAATGGAAGAGCTAATTCTAAAACTCATATGGACTTCCAGGGAACTTCAAATAGCCACATCACACTTGGCAAAGAACAGCAAAGTTAGAGGACTCCCACTTCTTGATTTCTAATCAGACTAGGAAGCTGCAGTAATCAAAAGCACATAGTACTGGCATAAACACAGACATATAGGCAAGCGGGATAGAACTGAGAGTCCAGTAATAAACCCATTCATCTGTGGACAACTAATTTTTGACAAGAATGCCAACACCATTCAGTGGGAGAATAGTCATTTCAACAAATGGTGCTGAACAACTAGATAGCCACATGCAAAAGAATCAAGTTGGACTATCACCTCACACCTCACACATATACAAAAATTAACTCAAAATGGATCCAAAGAACAAAACATTAAAGCTAAAATTATAAAGTTCTTATATCATAGCGATAAAATCTTCATGACCATAAATTTGACAATGAATTATTAGATATGACACCAAAGCATATGAAAAAAAAGATATAATAGATAAATTGGACCTCCTAAAAATTAAACACTTTTGTGCATCAAAAGATATCATTAAGAGAGTAAAAGGACAATTCACAGAAAACATCTGCAAATCATATATCTTATAATAGTCTAGTATCCAGAATATATAAAGAACAATTACAAGTCAACAATAAAAAAACACATCACCCAATTATAAATGAGCAAATGTGGGGTGCCTGGGTGGCTCAGTCACTTAAGGATCCAATTCTTGACTTTGGCTCAGGTCATGATCTCGCAGTTGTGAAATCGAGCCTTGCATGGGGCTCCACGCTGGGTGTGGAGCCTGCTTGAGATTCTCTCTCTCCGTCTCCCTCTGCCCCTCGCCTGCTCACTCACACCCTCTCTCTCTCCCCTCAATAAATAAATAAATAAATAAATAAATAAATAAATAAATACACAAATAAGCAAATGGATATTTCTTCAAAGAAAGCATATAAATGGCCAACAAACACATGAAAAGATGGTTAACATCATGATCATTAAGGACATTCAAATCAAAAGTACAATGAAATATCACTTCATGCCCACTGGGATGGTTATAATCAAAACGACACTCAATGACAAGTGTTGATAAGGATGTGGAGAAATGGGACAGCCACTTTAGAAAAGTTTCAAAGTTCCTCAAAAGAGTTACCATATGACCCAGCAATTCCATTCCTATGCTCCAAGAGAATTAACAACATATAGCCACATAAAATTTTGCCAGTTTTTTCGATGGTCTATAAGTGGATAAACAAAATGTGGTATATCCATGCAATCGAATATATTTCAGCAAGAATAAAGGAATGAGGGGTGTCTGGGTGACTCAGTCAGTTGAGCTTAGGTCATGATCCCAGGGTCATGGGACTGAGCCTTGCATTGAGCTCTGCACTGAGTGTGGAGCCTGCTTAAGATTCTCTCTCTCTCTCTCTCTCTCTCTCTCTCTCTTTACTCCCCCTCCCTGCCCCTTTCCCCAGCTCACTCGATCTCTCTCTAAAACAAAAAAAAAAAAATTAAAAAGAATAAAGGAATGAAATACTGATACATCCTTCAACATGGTGAATCTCAAAAACATTACCCTTAGTGAAAGAAGCAATTGACGAGACATATTATATAATTTGAAATATCCAGAATAGGCAGAGCCATAGAGGCAGAAAGTACACTAGTTGTTGCCTAGTACTGGGGTACAGGAGAGCAGGGAGGGAGAAGGATTGGGAGGGTTGGCTAAAAGGGTACAATACTTATTTGGGGGGTGATGAAAATGTTCTACAATTGTTTTTGGTGATGATCGTATAACTCTTTATAGTAAAAACATTTGAATTGTATACTTCAAATAAGACAACTTCATGGTATATAAATTATATCTCATTAAAGCTATTAAACATAATTAAAACCAGTCTACATTTTCTGTGTAAATATATTTCAAAAATATACAAGCCCTGACCCTCATACTTGTACAGGGAACAAATATTTGTAGATTAAATCTGCTTTTTGGGATGAGCACTGGGCATCATATGTAAGAGATGAATCACTGGGTTCTACTCCTGAAGCCAAAACTACACTGTATGTTAACTAACTTGAATTTAAATTTCAAAAGAAATTCACCTTCCTAGCTGTGTGCCCTTGGCAGGTCATTTAACTGTTTTCTTATCTGCAAATTGCAAATAACAATCTCTACTTATAAGGTTGTTTTGAAGATTCAAGGAGATACTATATTTGAAAGTGTCTGCTGAATTGAATCTAACATCCTGTCCCATGTGAAGTGAAACCATTCAATTTGCCGGTTAATAGCAACTAACTTCCTTTAGACAAGAAACAGAGAAAGAGGCAAGAGCAGAGAAAGGGCTGGATTATATTCCCAGGCCCATGCCTATGGATAGCACAATCAGGAATGTTGCTATCCAACTCCTCACTATGTTTAATGAACCATCTCATACAAGATAATGGCCCCTCCCCTTGCCTGCACTCAGCCCCATTTCTGCCCAGTAATGGCCCATCTCTGCTACATGAATGATGGATGAAGTCAACAACTGTTGTTCTCTGTGAGGCCTTCTCCCACAGTCAAGGACTTTTGTTGTTTCTAGCAACACGATGAACTGGGAAGGAATACTTGCATGAGGAATCTACTACCATGCTACCAGGATTGGCCACCACTTCTGGTTTGGGCTAGTCAGCCTATGAGGCACCAAGGGCCCTGGCTAAGACCATTTAGCTAGTCAGGGACTCAGATCAAGGCACGATGGGAAGGAGGTTGAAAACTCTAAGCTACTCTGAGGCTCTGGGATTATCAGTGATTTGCAGTTCTCTGTGCTCTCTGGGGACATCCTCAGGGAACTTTCTGGCCCTAAGCCTCCTGCTAGGGCCTGGAATGCAGCCTATCCTCACTCCCCACCCCCACCACATAAACATTCATGATCCACCATAGAAACCCTAGTCCCTATTCAAGATCAGCTCAAATGTCATCTCCAGCAGGGTTTTCTCTGGAGCCCCTCCCCCCTACTACTGCCAGATGTAAGCTTCCCTCTTCCCTTGATGTCTTTCTTTGTCATTCTTCTCCTAAGGCACTTATCACATTCTGTCATGTGTAATGGTTATTTATATGTTGGTCGTATCCTTCTTTCTCCACTATAGTCAGGGGCTGGGGCCAGTTTATCTCTGTACCTCCCACAGTGCCTAACATGGAGTAAGAGTTTAGTCATTCAGTCAACAAATATTTATTGACCACCTAGTGCGGGTACTTGTTGATTATTCAGAAAGTAGACACCCTGGGCCTGCTCAGAACCCTGCTACCACCTCAAATTCCCCTTAGCTCAGACTTGTCTCCAAGGCACTGCTTTGGTAACCTTGGGGCACAGCCAGCAGTCAGGGGAGTCTCTAAAAAGAGGGGAAGTAACTAGCCCTCCTACATTCCCCCCAGGAAGCTACAAAAGATGCAGCTGTTGGGAGCATGTGCTTGCTCCAAAATGACTATGTGCAGCTCAGCCCGGTGCTGCCTCAACCCCAGCCCATACCAGGTTCCCGTGGTATCCCTAGGGCAACTCATGAGGAAATCCCAAGATTACCACCCTTTCCCGCTGACCCTGTGCTCCCACATTATTAAACATTTGCCCGCAAATGGTCCCAGGAGACTATATACAATGAATTACATGGCCAGAGAGTTTCTGCTTTCTGGAAACTTCCAGTCTAAGAAAATGTAAGGCTGCAGAATAGGCCTGATGTGCTGGTTTTGAAGGGTTTTGAAGGGCGGGGGCACATTTTTCCCCCTCAGCCTGACCACAGGCTTGCAAAGGTGAGTTACAGCTACCAGACTGAGCCAGATGGAAAACAGAACTATGTGTTGGATGCAAAGACCGTTACTCATCCTAGCAACCCGGAGAGAACTAAGCCTGCATCCTTGGGAATATTATCTTTGAATAGAGTGTGGGGTGGTGCTCAGAGCACTGGATTAGGAGTTGGGGCTGGATTTGTATCCCAGCTCAGCTACTTATTAACTGTGGGCAGATAATCTCTCCTTTTCAAGCCTCGGTTTCCTCATCTGTAAAATGGGGTAATAATCCACTCAGAACTATGAGAACCCCACAGCATGTAATTTAGGGCATGAGGAAACAAGGAAGATTATGCTTCTTTTATGCTTTTTAAAAACTGCCATTTAGCAAAAGTTGTCATAGAAATATCCTTTCAATTCAGGCTGACAGAACCTTAGAGATCTTTTATCCAACTGTCACATTTTATTGATGGGAAAACTGAGGCCCAGAGAGGATAAGGCATGCCTCAGGTCACTCAAACAATACAGTTCCAGAGGAATGTTCCTATAACAAGCACCACAAAAGCTGGCTTTCATGAACTACTGACTCCTGAGGCTCCTTTGGCCCCAGCATCCAAAATCCAAGGCCACTGCTCCTGAGCATCTTCTAATCTAAGAAGGGCCTATCACCATTTTTTTTCCCTCAACTTATGCTGTGAAGAAAGATTAAAGGTGCCCAACAGGAGGAACTTTGGGGGGATGATGGAAATGTTCATTATCTCGATTGTGGTGATGATTTTATGGGTATGCACATATATGAAAGCTCACCAACCTGTACACTATTTTTTTTAATTTTTTAAAAACGTTTATTCATTTTTTGAGAGACAGAGAGAGACAGAGCGTGAGCAGAGGAGGCGCAGAGAGAGAGGGAGTCACAGAATCCAAAGCAGGCTCCAGGCTCTGAGCTGTCAGCACAGAGCCCAATGCAGGACTCGAACTGGGGAACTGTGAGATCATGACCTGAGCCAAAGTCGGATGCTTAACCAACTGAGCCACCCAGGCGCCCCCAACCTGTACACTTTAAATGTGTGTAATTTATTGAAACTCAAATGTACCTCAATAACATTGTGAAACAAGAGCAGAAGGACCCAAATGTTGAACTGGAAGAGCTTAGCAAGGCCTGAGTGTGGCCAATGTGGCCATGAAGTAGCTTAGTTGTTCACCCTCATCCATGGAGGGACCACAGGCAGCTTTTTTTAAAGTTGTCGTATCAGGCCTCCTGAAGCCCTGAGGCTGCTCTCTGCTGCTCAGCTGTTGCAGAACATGGGACCCACCGAGCAAGGTGTTCAGGCTTTGTCCTGCTCTTTGGCTCACCCGGTGGTACTCTAGGGCAAGGCAGGGGGTAGGTGCAGGACTGAGTTGACTTCTTTCTTCTTGAGGACTCACGAGGCGCCCTGCAGCCTGAATCGAAAGAAAGCTCAAAAAGTTTAGGAGTCTTTGAAATGGGTTAATGTGAGCCATGAAAAGGTTTCCATCCCCTCCCTCTATAGGCACCCCCCACACCCATTATTTTCCCTCTCCTCACAGCTCCCAAAGGGGGCACAGATGTGGTGCCTAAGATTAGCTTCCAAGCCACAGAGCTGGCCTTTTCTTTTCCAGCTTGCCAGTTCACTACACGCTTTTTGTGAATTTACTATGTGCAACGTTTGGCCCTCTGGAGGAAAAAATGCCTGAGCCTCTTCTCTGCCCACCACATATACTCTCAGCCTTGGGCACAAGTAGCTCTCATGACGGGCAAAAAGGGGTGCATGCCAGGAAGAATCTCCCAGTACTGTAGCACCACCCAAAGAGGGCCCCTTCTGGGCCCTACAGGATAGGTCATTGTCCTTTAGTAATAAGAAAATAGCATTTGGATGGTGCTCTACATTTCACAAAGGGTTTTTCATATCATTCTGTCTGGTCATCAAAACCATTTTTAAAGGTAGGTGGGTTGCATCATTAGTCCCATTTTATTTTATTTTATTTTATTTTATTTTTAAAGTTTATTTATTTATTTTAAGAGAGAAAGAGAAAGAGCAAGAGAGCAGAGGGAGAGGCAGAGAGCAAGGAGAGAGAATCCCAGGCAGGCTCTGCATTCTCAGCAAGCCGGACGCAGGACTCCGTCTCATCAACCGTGAGATCATGACCTAAAACGAAATCAAGAGTCAGACGCTTAACTGACTGAGGCACCCAGACACCCCTTCAGCCCCATTTTAGAGAGAAGTAAACCAAAGCTCCCAGAGGATGAGGCTAAGAGGTATAATATTCAACTCAGGTCTTTTGACTCTAACCCCTCTTACTACTCCATGCAGCTGCTTAATAGGCAGAGGCAGTAGGAGCAAGGAGTCCAAAAATCAGGAATCATTAGGCCACGGTGGGTATTTTGGTCAGCAGGAAGATGAGAATTGTATAAGGAGGCAGTGGATCACAAGATCTGACAGGCTACTTGGAACCCATTTGTTGGTATATTTAAATGCCAAGATAAAGTTCTATGTATTTATCAACTCTGTTTTATAAGAATATGGATAGCTGTTAACTAGACTTACCACGGTAATCATTTTGCAATATATACAAATATCGAATCATTACGTGGCACACCTAAAACTAATATAATGTTACATGTCAATTATACCTAAATAATAATTTAAAAAACACTAATAGTTTTGGAGCGCCTGGGTGGCTTAGTCAGTTAAGCATCCGACTTCGGCTCAGGTCATGATCTTGTGGTCCGTGGATTCCTGCGTTGGGCTCTGTGCTGACAGCTCAGAGCCTGGAGCCTGCTTCGGATTCTGTGTCTCCCTCTCTCTCTGCCCCTCCCCTGCTCACACTCTGTCTTTCTCTCAAAAATAAATAAACATTAAAAAAAAGAATAGGTTTAGAATTAGTGACTGGAAGGGAGGTGGGGACAAAACCAGTGATGAATGTAAGGAACTGCCTTTACTTTGTTTTTAAGCTCCCAACAAAACAAACAATATTAGAGTGACCCCGGTCCCCCTCCTTCATCCATGAATAGATTTCCAGAGAAGGCACATAGAGACACTTATCCAGGTTAAATAACAAAAGCCATTTCCTTCTGAGCAGCTTGCTCTTCAGCTCCCATGGAGGGGGCAGTGGGGTCAGGGAGCAGAAGGCAATGAAAGAGGGTAGGAAGATAAAGGGAGGGCCAGGAGGGAAGTCAGGCTCCAGGCCACATCCTGACAGCCAGCCAGGCCCAGCCTGAGGCTCTCCAGAGATGCTCTGGCCAGTTTCCCCCTAGGACAAATTCAACTTTAATGAATCTGTTTTCCCTTCCAGCTCATTGTTGCAGGCAAAGAGAAAGCCCTTGTGTTGGAGACCTTTTGCTAGCCATCTAAGCAGTAACAGGAGCGTGCACCTAGTGGGAAAGGGCAGGCCCCTGTACAGGCAATGGAAAGTGCACTGGAGGCAGAGAACCTGGGGCAAGTTACTAAACCTCTCTGAGCCTCAGTTTCCTCAAGTGTCACATGATACTTAAAGGGCCGGTAGCAGAATTTGAAGAGCCCAGTCAGATACAGGCCTAGTGTGGTGCCTGTATTCTGGAGTAGGGACTCCAGAAATGCTAGCCTCCTCAGTTCCTTCCCACTGAACCAAGGATGGCCACCAGGTAATGCCCACAACTCAATGGAGCAAGGAGTCCTCCCACAAGCAGAAGTAGATGAGCCTAGGGGTGCATGAGTGGCTCAGTTTAAGCATCTGACTTTGCCTCAGATCATGATCTCACAGTCCACGAGTTTGAGCCCCACATCGGGCTGTGTGCTGACAGACAGCTCAGAGCCTGGAGCTTGCTTTAGATTCCGTGTCTTCCTCTCTCTGTCTGCCTTTCTCTCTCTCTCTCTCTCTCCCCCCCCCTCAAAAATAAATAAACATTTAATAAAAGTAGATGAGCCTAGCGTGGATTTCTTCAGGCCAAAAAATATGAATGCGTCCGATGTGATGTTTCAGGAGGATATGGGCCAGGTTAGTGTGGAGTAAAAGGAGAAAATACTTGAAAAATCCTCTTTCTGGAGGGTGTAGGCTGGGGTTGAGCGCTAACTATTGAGCTGAAGAGATTCTGTCAAAGTAGAAAAATCTGAGGTTTAGTTACTACCATTTCTGCCTCAACTTTCAGCAAGGAAAGCATTAGAGAAAGCTAACGAGGAAATAAAACATAGTGTCTGTCAATAGATGAGTGGATAAAGAAGATGTGGTATATAAGGGCGCCTGGGTGGCTCAGTCAGTTGGACATTCGACTTCGGCTCAGGTCATGATCTCTCAGTTTGTGAGTTTGAGCCCCGTGTCAGGCTCTGTGCTGAGAGCTTGGAGCCCGGAGCCTGTTTTGGATTCTGTGTCTCCCTCTCTCTCTGCCCCTCCCCTGTTCATGCTCTGTCTCTCTCTGTCTCAAAAATAAATAAAAACATTAAAAAATTTAAAAAAAGAAGATGTGGTATATATACATATACAATGGAATACTACTCAGCCATAAAAAATGAAATCTTGCCATTCATGAGGACATGGATGTATCTAGAGGGTATCATAAGTGAAATAAGTCAATCAGAGAAAGATAAATACCATATGATTTCACTTATATCTGGAATCTAAAAACAACAATAATAAACAATAACAAAAAAAGAGAGAAATAGACTCATAGACACAGAGAACAAACTGATGGTTGCCAAAAGGGAGACTGGAGGGGAGATGAGTGACATGGGTGAAGGGAATTAAAAGATACAGACTTCCATTTATGAAATAAATAAGTCATAGGGATGAAAAGTATAGCATATGGCATATACTCAATAATATTGTAATACATTTATCACAACAAGCAATTTGTAATGTACATAGCTGTTGAGTCACTATGGTGTATGTAGTGTACATATGTACACTAATAGTATGGTTAATAGTATGGTGTACACCTGAAACCAATTTAATATTATATATCAACTATGCTTCAATTAAAAATGAAAAACAAATAAATAAAACAAGTTGATGGGCCAGTTATCTGTGCTTGCAGAGGAGACTATTAGCAGATCTAGCAGATCAAATAGATTAGGGAATCTATTCTAGGCTTTCCTTGCTCTCACCAAAGCATCAGAGATCCAGAAGTGAGAAGGCCCCCAGAACTTAAATGCTGGTAATTCCTGTCACACAGCCCTCCTGACAACTGTCTGCTTATAGGGCTCTTAGAGATGCAGGTCCACTCTAAGGCAGTGTTTCCCAATTTCCAGTCACCTGCAGGTCACCTTCCCGAATTTTATCATATCCACATACCCCCTGAAGTATTATTTAAAAATATTTCTCTTTAAATTTCTCACTCTTCTGGGGCGCCTGGGTGGCTCAGTCGGTTAAGCATCTGACTTCAGCTCAGGTCACAATCTCATGGTTCGTGGGTTCAAGCCCTGCATCGGGCTCTGGGCTGACAGCTCAGAGCCCAGAGTCTGCTTTGGATTCTGTGTCTCCCTCTCTCTCTGCCCCTCCCCCTTTCATGCTCTCTCTCCCTCTCTCAAAAATAAACATTTAAAAACATTTTTTAAAAAGTCTTACTCTTCCACTTAAAGACACTTTTGCATCACTCATGTACATGGAAAATCACTATCATATGACCTAATTCAAAGAACACCATAGGGGCAACCTGGTAGCTCAGTCACTTAAATGTCCGACTTAGGCTCAGGTCACGATCTTACAGTTTATGAGTTCAAGCCACGCATTGGGCTCTCTGCTGTCAGCACAGCTCTCTCTCTCGAAATAAATAAAAACATTAAAAAAAAAAGAACATCATAAAAACAAATGCTTTGCTATGAAGATTTAAAAAAACATTCATTGATGTCCCTTCTAAAAGCATGAGATGTACTCTCACTCCCAGGGGAACATGAGCCCACTTTGGGAAGCCCATTCTACAGAAAAAGATCACTGCCTTGAGGATGAAGCCTGCATTGAAACAGAGCCGGTGGCCAAGCTCCTGTCCAGACAAGAAATCAGGTTGGCGTGGGAGGGCTCCCATGAACAGCTGGTTTGGAATATGGTCTCTTCGAGTCTTGTCTTGGAATCTCCTCCCAGATTATGGAAAGTAAGATGGCACCCACCCTCTAGGGATACGCAGGGAGCTGGGCTGGAAGGCAAGCAGGTGAGGGAGCAGCCATGACGCCTTGGCTCTTGGTTCAGACAGCTTTCACTGTTGGATCCAAAACCTGCACTCAGGAAACTTGTCTATTTAACACACTGCTAATTGTATTTTTTTGCAATAATTTCCTCCTTGCTCTCCTGTATTTGATAAATTTCCTGTTGAGAATGCCAGATGTCTCAGGAGCCCAAAAAGAAGGCTGTGGGTCTGGTCCCCAGGTGGGTTAACAAACAATATGCCCCAGGCTGCCTGGGAGTAGTAGGGACACTGGGGTCAGTGAGAGGACTCCAAGAAGAAGGTGACACTGAATAAATGCATCCTTTCTCCACAAACCCTCCTACTATAATTTGTCCGCTAAGAAGTTGGGAGGTCTTCTTTTTGTTCTTGCTTTTGTTTTCCATGAGAGTCACCAGCTCATTACACTCACTCAGAGATCAAATATCAATGGAAATTCCTGGATGGCATTTTTAGTGCCAAACTCAGGCAGTTTGATAGTTCTCCTTTCAGAGATCCATTTTCTATTCCTCTTCCTATACAAATGGAGAACAGGCAGGTTTCTAACATGGAACTGCTTGATAGACAAACAAAAACAGGCTTTTTGTGAGGAAGGAGGGGCAGATATACCTACTCTTTTTTTAACTAGAAAATTTGTTCAAAAAATCTGCCACCTTCTGCCTTTTCCCTTCTTTTTCAATCCCTGAGCATTTTTCTCTCTAGGATGGCTGGCTGGCTGTCATAGTAGGTTGGGATTATATGGCAGAAAACAGAGAATCAAAGAGATCTTAGGGGTTAGGGAAGGCCAGACCTACAAGCATGGGCAGAGAGTATCGAAAAGCTGCAGGACTGGCTGGCTGTGGGTTTGCAGCCTCCAAAGAGTGTGGAGAGTCTAGAGGTAACTAGCTGTATAACAAAGACTTCTTCTTTTTTTTTTAATTTTTTGTTTTTATTTATTTGAGAGAGAGGGAGAGCACAAGTGGGGGAGGAGCAGAGAGAGAGAAAGAGAAAGAGGGAGGCACAGAATCAGAAGCACGCTCCAGGCTTTGAGCTGTCAGCACAGAGCCCAATGCAGGGCTCGAATGCACGAACCTGACCTGAGCCTAAGTTGGATGCTTAACCAAGTGAGCCACTCAGGCGCCCCAACAAAGACTTCTTTAAGTCAAGGTAATCCGAATCTACAAAACAATGGGAATTTCCAACTTCCAAGACTGCCTGGAAAACAAGGCTAAATGCACAGCTTTCTAGGTAGGCCCCAACTTACCTGACCAGCACACGAAAAGATGCTCAATATTGTTACTCACTAGTGAAACGCAATTCAAAACCATAATGAGGTATCACTTTGCACCCATTAGGGTGGCTATCATTTGTTTTTGAAAGGCAAAAAATAACAAGTGTTTGGTGAAGGTTTGGAGAACTTGGAACCCTCATACACTGCTGGTGGGAATGTAAAATGGTACACCCACTATGGAAAACAGTATGGTGGTTCCTCAGAAGTACCTACAAGAATTGAAAGCAGGACTCAAACAGCTGTTTGTACACCTTGTGTTCAAAGCAGCATTATTCACAATGGCCAAGAGGTAGAAGCAACCTAAATGTCCACTGATGGGTAGAAAAATTGTGGTACACACATTCAATGGAATATTATGTAGCTTTTAAAAGGAAACAAATTCTGACACACATGACAACATGGATGAACCTTGAGGATATCATGCCAAATGAAAGAAGTCAGACACAAAAGGACAAACATTGTATGATTCCACTTATATGAGATACCGAGAATAGTCAAACCCAGAGTCAGAAAGTAGAAGAGTGGTTTATAAGTGGCTGGGGGAGCGGGAAATGAGGGAGTTACTGTTTAAGGGGTAAGTTTCAGTTCTGGAAGATGAAAATGTTCTGGAGAACGGATGCACAGCAATATACTTAATGCCACTGAAATGTAAACTTAAAAATGGTTACAATGGTGATGAAGTCAAACTTGCACTTTTCACAGATGACAAGATACTCTACATGGAAAACCTGACAGACTCCACCAAAAGTCTGCTAGAACTTATACATCAATTCAGCAAAGTCACAGGGTACAAAATTAATGTACAGAAATCGGTTGCATTTTTTTTTAATTTTTAACGTTTATTTATTTTTGAGACCGAGAGACAGAGCATGAATGGGGGAGGATAAGAGAGAGAGGGAGACACAGAATCTGAAACAGGCTCCAGGCTCTGAGCTGTCAGCACAGAGCCCGACACGGGGCTCAAACTCACGGACCACAAGATCATGACCTGAGCCAAAGTCGGACGCCCAACCAACTGAGCCACCCAGGCGCCCCTTGGTTGCATTTTTATACACCAATAATGAAGCAACAGAATGAGAAATAAAGAAAGTGATCCCATTCACAATTGCACCAAGAACCATAAAATACCTAGGAATAAACTGAACCAAAGATGTAAAAGATCTGTATGCTGAAAACTATAGAAAGCTTATGAAGGAAATTGAAGAAGATACAAAGAAATGGAAAAACATTCCATGCTCATGGATTGGAAGAATAAATATTGTTAAAATGTCAATACTACCCAAAGCAATCTACACATTCAATGCAATCCCAATCAAAATTGCACCAGAATTCTTCTCAAAGCTCGAACAAACAATCCTAAAATTTGTATGGAACCACAAAAGACCCCGAATAGCCAAAGTAATTTTGAAGAAGAAAACCAAAACAGGAGGCATCACAATCCCAGGCTTTAGCCTCTACTACAAAGCTGTAATTATGAAGACACTATGGTATTGGCACAAAAACAGACACATAGGCCAATGGAATAGAATAGAGAACCCAGAAATGGACCCACAAAAGTATGGCCAGCTAATCTTTGACAAAGCAGGAAAGAGTATCCAATGGAAAAAAGACCGTCTCTTTAACAAATGGTGCTGGGAGAACTGGACAGCAACATGCAGAAGGTTGAAACTAGACCACTTTCTCACACCATTCACAAAAATAAACTGAAAATGGATGAAGGACCTGAATGTGAGACAGGAAACCATCAAAACCCTAGAGAAGAAGGCAGGAAAAAACCTCTTTGACCTCAGCCGCAGCAATTTCTTACTCAACCCATCTCCAAAGGCAAGAGAATTAAAAGCAAAAATGAACTATTTGGACCTCATCAAGATAAAAAGCTTCTGCACTGCAAAGGAAACAATAAAAACTAAAACGCAACTGACTGAATGGGAAGAGATATTTGCAAATGACATATCGGATAAAGGGCTAGTATCCAAAATCTAAAAAGAACTCACCAAATTCCACACCCGAAAAACAAATAATCCATTGAAGAAATGGGCAGAAGACGTGAATAGACACTTCACTAAAGAAGACATCCAGACGGCCAACAGACACATGAAAAGATGCTCAACGTCACTCTTCATCAAGGAAATACAAATCACTGAGATAAAACCTCACACCAGTCAGAGTGGCTAAAATGAACAAATCAGGAGACTATAGATGCTGGTGAGGATGTGGAGAAATGGGAATGCACTGTTGCACTGTTGGGAATGCAAAGTGGTGCAGCCGCTCTGGAAAACAGTGTGGAAGTTCCTCAAAAAATTAAAAATAGATCTACCCTATGACCCAGCAATAACACTGCTAGGAATTTACCCAAGGGATACAGGAGTGCTGATGCATAGGGGCACATGTACCCTGATGTTTATAGCAGCACTTTCAACAATAGCAATTATGGAAAGAGCCTAAATGTCATCAACTGATGAATGGATAAAGAAGATGTGGTTTATATATACAATGGAATACTACCTGGCAATGAGAAAGAATGAAATCTGGCCATTTGCAGCAACGTGGATGGAACTGGAGGGTATTATACTAAGTAAATAAGTCAGGCAAAGAAAGATACCATAGGTTTTCACTCGTATGTGGATCCTGAGAAACTTAACAGAAGACTATGGGGGGAGGGGAAGGGGAAAAAAAAGTTACAGAGAGGGAGGGAGGCAAACCATAAGAGACTCTTATTAAATACTGAGAACAAACTTAGGGTTGATAGGGAGGTCAGGGGAGAGGGGAAAGTGGGTGATGGGCATTGAGGAGAGCACTTGTTGGGATGAGCACTGGGTGTTGTATGGAAACCAATTTGACAATAAATTGTATTTAATTTAAAAAAAGAGGGGCGCCTGGATGGCGCAGTCGGTTAAGCGTCCGACTTCAGCCAGGTCACGATCTCGCGGTCAGTGAGTTCGAGCCCCGCGTCGGGCTCTGGGCTGATGGATCAGAGCCTGGAGCCTGTTTCCGATTCTGTGTCTCCCTCTCTCTCTGCCCCTCGCCCGTTCATGCTCTGTCTCTCTCTGTCCCAAAAATAAATAAACGTTGAAAAAAAAAATTTTTTTTAAATAAAAAATAAAAAAAAAAATTTTAGTTAACATACAAAAAAAAATGGTGGGGTGCCTTTGTGGCTCACTCGGTTGAGCATCTGACTCTTGGTTTTGGCTCACATCATAATCTCGGGGTTCGTGGGTTTGAGCCCACACCAGGCTATGCGCTGGCAGTGTGGAGCCTGCTTGGGATTCTCTCTCTCTCCCTCTCTCTGCCCCTCCCCCACTCACACTGTCTCTATCTGTCTCAAAATAAATAAATAAAAACAAAAAAAAATGGTTAAAATCATAAATTACATGTTGACTGTTTCAGAGCACACACACACACACACACACACACACACACACACACTCACAAAATGTACCTGCCCTGTACTAAAGGCAAATGAAGAGAAAGGACATGGAATGATCCCAGTGCCCTAAGGCTCTTGTCTCTGCTCATAACCCAAAGTGACATTTGAGTGGGCAGAATACACCACTCCAGATGCTCACTGGAAAGGAAGCCTGAAGCAAGAAAGACAGCGAGGACCCCCCCTGGGTGCTGCACTCTGCAGGAGGCAGGCAGTGTTGCATTAGGCAAGGAAGAGGTTAAGGAAAGGAGAAACAAGGAAATAGTTGGGGAAAGGAGAAGGGTCGCTAGGCAGCAAGGAGACACGGTGGGTGCTGCTTGCAAGCAAGTATTTGTTCTCCCCAGTGAGAAGCTCTGGGGCTTCCACCAGCCCCCCTCAATCCAAGCAAATCCCAACAAGGAGAGAAGCCATCCATTCCCATCAGTTATTCCGTGAGTAGCTATTTAAGTTTCGGCTCTGTGCTAAAGGCTGGTGGCGTCAAGAGAGATTCAGAGATAAGAAGTGCTTTTATGGAACTCACAGATGTGTAAGGAAAACACCCCCAAATGCACCACTAGCTATAATCCAAGGGAGACAGCACCAGAGGCCCTAGAACAAATCTGAGTAAACACTGTGGAACAGATAGGAGGGAGAAATGCTGTGCCGCTGGAACAGACCAAGGGGGTCTTGTGGAGGAGGTGGCCTTTAAATTGGGCATTGAGAGATGGGCAGATTGGGGTCTGTGATCTTGGTTTTGTCTATTGGTTTTTCTTGAGAAAGAAGCTCCTCTTAGGCTCATAATTTACAATAGCTCAGACTGATTTTCCTCAACCTATTTTTTTATTTAAAAAATTTGTTTAGGGGCGCCTGGGTGGCACAGTCGGTTAAGCATCTGACTTCAGCCAGGTCACGATCTCGCGGTCCGTGAGTTCGAGCCCCGCGTCAGGCTCTGGGCTGATGGCTCAGAGCCTGGAGCCTGTTTCCGATTCTGTGTCTCCCTCTCTCTCTGCCCCTCCCCCATTCATGCTCTGTCTCTCTCTGTCCCAAAAATAAATAAACGTTGAAAAAAAATTAAAAAAAAATTTGTTTAATTTTAATGTTGTTTATTATTTATTTATTTTTGAGAGAGACAGAGACAGAGAACAAGGAGGGGCAGAGAGAGAGAGGGAGACACTGAATCCAAAGCAGGCTCCAGGCTCCGAGCTATCAGCACAGAGCCTGACACGGGGTGAGATCATGACCTGAGGTGAAGTCCGGCACTTAACCAACTGAGCCACCCAGGCGCCCCCTCCTCAACCTATTTTTTACAGCAGATCTTTCTGTGATTTTTATGTCTAAAATCTTAGAGCAAATTAGTTCTAGCCTTTCAGTGTGGGTAAGACTTGGGCATGTGACCAAAAAGACACCAAAGACTATATCAAATATTGGTCATCCAAATTATATTTAGATACACAGAGTTGGAAATTGTCAGCCTGTAAATGAAATGTGACACCATACCAGTGTCTGTGAGATGCCAATATGCAAATGAAGACTGAAAACAATGTGTCCACTATCCACATGTTTTTTCAACCTGATGCCAGGTGTACAGGTATTTGGGGTTTGGGGGCCAAATATGTGGCATTGAAATGTTGAACATTGTCAAAAACTAATTGTCAAAGTGTCTGAATACCAAGCTCAGGATGTGGACTCATCTCGAATACCACCATCAAAACCTGAGCATCAACCCTTCTCCCCACCACAGCTACAGACTGCTGATTGATGTCAGGATACACCAGACATCAGTAGGTGTGGCTGATGCACACCCCCAGAAATGGCTGCCTGGCTAAGTGTAGGAATGATACACAGGGCCGTGCAAATCAGGCCACAGAGATGGGGAGAGCTTACAAGCCACCAGAAAGACACACCAGGTCACCAGTGAGAATAAAACTATGGCATGGATGCTCAGCCAGGTCTTTAGGAAGCCTGTCGGGCATATGCCACTGCTGGGCATTTACAGTGGCAGGAAATCCTGGGGACCTAAGGGCACAAAGACTTCTCCCTGTAGCAGCCACCCTGCTGTAACTCAAACTCCAGCTGGAACCGGAGCGAAAAGTCCAGCGCTCCTCATTTTTCAGCTCCTCCCCCTAAATCTCCGCCATCAGGCTAACTCCTCTGCTTTTTTTTCCAGTCCCGCTGCACCAGCAGGCAAAATACCATGGCAACCTGCCCTGAACATGGAGCTAGGAATGCTTAGTACTGCTGGCCAGGTTGGGTCTGCCGAGCAATGGGACTGGCTGATGCTGCATCAACTTAGCCTCGCCTTATTGCCTGCCCCCCTGGACTTCCTCTTCCTCTGAAAGTTATCCTTTGCCTCTTGTCTGGGCCAGCTGGGCAGCTGGCAGGCACCTGGCACATGCTCCTGACTGGATAAACTAGTGGTTGTACCTACTGGCCAAAGATTTCCAGGTGGAAAAAAAGTGCTCTGATGGATGGAGCAGAGGTCTAGAGAAATCCAAGAAATGGATAATCCAGACCCACCACGTGGAGTGCAAAAGCGCATGTTCAGGTGGCCACACTCTGCCCCTTCAGACTGGTCTGGCCTTCCCAGCCACCTGGGGCCTCCTGCTGCCTGCCTGCAGTCAGCGGTGTGATCTACAAATGCCAGAGGTCACACAGCAGGCCTTGGGGAAGTGGCCTGCCCCATCCCCCTCTCCAGGCCTGCATGGCGTCCGGGGGGGAAAAGAACCAGCCCCCTACCCTCTGTCCCCACTCCCGGTGCGGTGCACCACTAGGTGTATGGAAGGAGGAGGGAGGAGTATGAGTTTCCAATGAGCCTGTGTGTGGAGATGTGGGATCTTGGCCTTCCAGCTGCAAAGGAGAGGGACTTCTGCTTTACTGATGCTGCTGCTGTGGCAGAGGGGATAGAGAGTAAGCCAGATCATAAGAAGAGTTGGGGATTTGGTACAGAGTGTGACAGATTGCCTGGGCCAACTGCAAGAAGCAGCCACCTTTGGGGTGGGGTGGGGAAGCTCAGTTACTGCCTAATATAGCGGCCTGGAGTTTTTCATCCCTATCTGTAAGCCAGGTGGGTCTGGGACAAAGCAACTCACTCCCCACTCCAACACCTTGTGCCAGGGAAGCTCACAGGTGCTAATCTGCTGGGTGGCACCAAGACAGCAGGTTCCTATGCTGACCCAGGTCTCCAGAGTGTGCCTTTTCCCACCCTTCATGGTCAAACATACTCCTATTCATCTTTCCTAGCTTTTCTCACACCTCCCCTTCTCCAGGAAGCCTACAACAAAGCCCTAGTGGGCCAAGCCTGGCCCAGGCTCCTCTCTCTTGACACCCTGTGCTACCTCTGTCACAGGGGGCCCTGACAGATTAGTGCTAGCATTTTATTTGATCGAGTACAGGCATTTTTACTGTTTACTTATTTTTTAATTGTTTTTAAGTTTATTTATTTATTTTGAGAGAGAGAGAGAGAGAGAGTACAAGTAGGGGAGGGCCAGAGAGAGAGAGGGAGAAGAGAGAGAATCCCAAACAGGCTAGGCACTAACAGCACAGAGCCTAATGCAGGGCTTGAACTCATGAACTGTGAGATCATGACCTGAGCTGAAATCAAGAATTGGATGCTTAACCAGCTGAGCCACCCAGGCGCCCTGAGTACAGGCATTTTTAAAAAGCTGCCATTTACTCTAACCAAGATTTAATGAACAAGAGGATGTTTTAATATCAAAAAGTTGGAATGACAATTTCAGAATTTACACAACTGAACACTTTATGAAAAATGATTTCATTGTTTTTGTCATTTTTGACTCAGAAGAGTGAAAATTTTGTGAAGGATGAGCACCAATTTGTATTTGAGAACTATAGGTTTAGACAGCAATTAGACAAATAAAAGCCTGTCTTGGAGTATGAGTGAGCACCAACCCCACATTGGCACTGAATTTTGAAGTTCCCCAAGCCAACTGTACATGCTCACAATCCCCTGCCTTGGAGTTATCAATACTCCCATTTTACACATGAGGACACTGAGGCCCAGAAAAAATGAAATCACTTGCACAAAGCCACACAGGTAGTGAAGACTCCAACTCCTTATTCTCTTAAGCCACGCTGCCTCAACACGGTGGTGTCTGCAATTCAATGTAACAGACATTTATTGAGTATAGACCCATGCTCTTTCAGATGCAAAATTAAAGATGACTTCTCCCATATCCTCACAGAGCTCACAGGGAAGCAGAGACACTACAGATAACTTGAATAATATCACCACCTCTCAAGGGTGTTGTGAGAAGGAATGATATAAATTTATGAAGGCTGCTAGCCTGAGGTCAGGCATCCGGTAGGCATTCAATAAATATTAGTTTCCTAACATCCTTCCTTTCCTTCTTCGTTTTTTGTTTCTTCCTTTCTTTTTCAAATCATCAGGGAGTGATATGGAAAATAGCCCTGCTGCCTCCCAGCACCGATGCCTCCCAGACTTAGTCCAATCTGCTGTAGAGCACATGAAAAGTGCTAGGGACTGGGGCGCCTGGGTGGCTCAGCCAGTTGAGTGTCCGACTCTTGATCTCAGCTCAGGTCATAATCTTGCGATTCATGAGTTTGAGCCCCACATCAGGCTCACTGCTGTCAGCGTGGAGCCCACTTCAGATCCTCTGTCCCCCTCTCTCTCTGCCCCTCCCCTGTTTGTGCTCTCTCTCTCAAAAACAAATAAACCTTAAAAAAAAAGAAAGAAAGAAAAGTGCTGGGGACTTCTTGAACTGTGTCCCTTAACATTTGATGCAGTTTATTCCGGCCTTTTGGTTCATTTCTGAAACCTAAGGGTAAGTGCACCTGAAAGAGAAGGTTAGGAAGGTAGGCCCTTGGCCCAAGAAAGTTTCTTGGAGGAGCCAAAAGTCAAGGACCAGCTCGAGTGAGGAGATGGACAGTTCTGGAGGGCTGGTGAGGGACAAGAATTCTTCACTCTTGCTGTGTGAAAAGGCTGAGCATGGGGCAGAAGAGAGGAAATGAAGGAGCTATTGTTCAATTTTGCCAGAATGGAAGAGAGGGAGGGGTGAAAGCAGGAAACAAGGGGAGTAAGGGAGGCAGGGTGTTTGGGTGAAGGGTCTGAGGCTGAGGATGGAGGTTTACCAAGTCCTTGAGTCTCCAGTGAGCTTTCCTGTCATGATCAGCTACCACATGGGAAAAATCCTTGGCAACCTCTCCACTGACAATGCAAATGGAAAAGAAAGGCCAATGGTGAGTCAGTCCCTGTGCTGGGCCCTTTATCATATGTGCAGTTTCTGTGGAGTCTCACAACTCTGGAGCAGGAGGTAGTATTAGCACTGTTTTACAGGAGACAAAACTGAGGCTCAAAGAGACCAGGCAACTTGCCCAAGGTCACACAGTTAACAAGTGACAGAATGGGAGTGAACGCTTGAAAATCCACACTCTTCCACATAAACTCTATGCTCCAGTCAGATTATTGGACTTACCCAGTTCTCTCCACTTAGCAGAAAAGCTGTGTGATTCTTGAGAAAGACTTAGGACATGGAGAGAAGTGGCAAAGATTATTTGAATAGGCCAGATGTAAAACAATATGGGCTTTAAGCAAGGCAGTGGTAATAGGACTGGAAAGCACAAGATAGGGGTGAATGTGAAGCCAGATGACTGCTCCTTTTCAGTCTCCTTTGTGAGGCCATCGTTTCTACTTAACTCTTGAGACTCACTGAGGCATAGCTCTAGGCCCCACACTCTGTACAGCATCCCTTGGTGCTCTCACTCACAACTGCAGCTGAGCATCCCAAATGGGCTCTTCAGCTACTGCTGTTCTCATAAACCAGCTGGGGTGGGGACAGAAGAGAAGACGTCACTTTGTAGCATTTGCCAACTTCCTTCCTTGGTATAAACACTTCCATCGTGAACAATTTGAAGTAACCAATAGTTTGATAACCAGCTTGCAAAATTCCTCAGTATTTAAACAATAGTCTTTCAGGAGCCAGTGAGAGCTATCTTCAGAATACCACTGAATCACCCAGCCCTCTCCTCTAAACTCTGGGTCCACATATCTGAACAGCCTGCTGCTGTACCCCTACTCTTACATGTTTCAATGACATCTCAAAATTAACATGTCCAAAATTGCATGATCTTTCCCCACAAAACTCAGTGCTCTTCTGGATTCTCTAGAATATAACCACCATCTATCTACCTGAATGTGCAAGACAGAACTCCAGAAGCCTTCCTTTTTTTTTTAAGTGTGTTTATTTATTTTGAGAGAGAGAGACAGAGAGAGATGGAGAGAAAGAATCCCAAGCAGGTTGCATGCTGTCAGCACAGAGCCTGATGTGGTGCTTGATCCCATGAACCGTGAGATCATAATCTTAGCGGAAATCAAGAGTCAGACACTTAACTGACTGAGCCACCCACACACCCTTCTGTCACCTGATTTTATTGTTTTTCCTTCCTCAGTAGCTCGTCAATCCTTCCACAGCCCCAAAGTTAGCACCCAAGTCTAAGCCACCACTCTAAACTTCTCCCCTGAACCATGGCAGTGGTCCCCTGACTGGCCTCCTCCAAACAAACTTCCACACTGCAGCCAGACTGACCAGAGGGATGAGTTCAAGATGCAGGCATGAACCTAACATCCCCTGCTTTGAAAACATTCAAGGGCAAATCTGGAAGTGGCCTGCAGGCCTTGCCTGTGTGAGGGCTCCAGACCCACCCCGCACATGCTCCTCTCATCCCTCCAACCACACTGCCATTCTTCTAGCCCCTTAAATACACCATTTCCCCTCCCACCATAGGGTCTTTGCATATGCTATTTCTTCTTCTGGAATGCTGTTCCTTCCCTTCTTTGTTTAATTAACTCCTGTTCATCTTTCACATTTTATCTCAACTATCACTGCCTCAGAGAAGCTTTCTCTGACCTCCCTGACCAGGTCTTTCCCAGCCATGCTGTCTTATGGGCTCCCCTAGCATGTGTACATTTGTCTGGGTGAATATTTGGCTAATATCTGCCTCCTGGACTGTGAACTCCATGAGGGCAGAGACTGGGTCTGGTTTTGTGGATCATTCTATTCTAGGGCCTAGCACATATTATAACCTCAGCAATCACATACTGAATGCATGAATGAATGAATGAGCAAATGAATGAGTGAGTCCATAGACAAGGCAGCATAGAACTCTGGAGCGAGACTACCTGAGTTTGAATCCCAGCTCTGCCACTTACTAGCTGTGTGGCCTTGATCAAGTACCTTATCTCTCTGTACCTCAGTTTCTGCCTCTGGAAAATTGACATAGTAAAAGCAGTAAAATTCTTATAAGAATTAGAGAAGTAAATATTTGTAAAGCACTTAAACAGTGCTGGGCATATGGTAAGGTGCATATACGGTGTTCATTTGAATAAATCAATAAACAGATTCTCCTGTCCCAGTGGCTCAATGGCAACAAGAACGCATTCATATTCTAGTGGGTTCTGATGCTCCAGATCCTAAGTCTGGCTGCAGGAAGCCCTCAACTCCAGCCTCCTTTGGTAGAGAAAGAAAGCCAAGGTTTTGGAGCCCAATTGACCTGACTTGACTCCTTCCTCCTTTTCTTCCCCTACTTTGAATCCATCAGGAAATGCTGTCAGCTCTACCTGAAAAACAAACCCTGAATCTGTCTCCCTTGGTTCTACCATCCTGAGCTAAGGCAACATTGTGATATCCCCATTTCCACTCTTGTTCCCTTACACCCTTACTCCACACAGTAGCCAGATTGATCCAAAGAGAGCACCAATCAGATCTTGTCACCTCCCTGCCCAAAGCCCTCCTGCGGATGCTCATCACACCCAGAGTGAAATCCAAACTCCTTCCCATTGTTCCCAGGGCACTTCAGCACACAGCCCCTGTCTACTGCTCCAGTCTCATCTCTCAGCCTGCTCTAGCCATGCTCACCATGCTCAGTAGTTTCTCAAAGCACTATGCTCTCTCGTAATTCTGGACCTCTGTGATACTATGCCTTCTATGTGGATCACTTTTTTCCTACCATGGGCTTCTCTCAGCTGACTCCTCTTTCTCCTTCAGATTCAGCCTAGACATCCCTTTCTCTGGAAAGCCTTTGCCAATTCCCCACCTCCTGCTCCTGGCTGTGATGGGTGTCCCTTTTCTGTGTTCCACAGCATCAATTTCTTTGCCATCACAGCATGAGCCACCCTGTACTATTCCTGCCTGCTTATTCGTTTGTAACACACACCCCCATGGCTGCAAATTGCTGAAGGCAATGACCAGGTCTTGTGCACTGTGCATGTCCAGCACCCAGCACAAGGCTTATCGGAGAGTAGGCATTTCAATACATTTTTGTTGGGTGAATCCTGACTTCGCCATTTCCTAGTTAAGTTCCAGGATAATACTCTGCCAAGCTATGGTAAGGATTAAATGAGATAACATGTGTAAAGCACACATCACAGAGTCAGCACTCAATACATGGCAACTATAGTTGTGTAGCAACCGGTCAGGAAAAGAGAGAAAAACAAGTCTCTCCTCCCTGCTATCCCATATACACACCCATCCTGCTTCCCTCCTGTCTTCAGCCTCTTGAATAAAGCTGGAAAACCTGACCTAGCAAAAATAATCCCCTTCAGTAAACTCTGGGGAGAGAACTATCTTCTGTATCAACAACACACCCTTGGCCCAGCCTCCAGCGGACCAGCCCCAGGTTGGAGGTCTGGCTTTTCTTTTCACCCCCGTCCAGATATTTACAGTGTAAACCTTGGATGATGGGGAGGGGCACACAGCCTGTGCCAAGAAACCTCAGGAAGGAACTCACACTGGGTCTCCACACAGTAACGCACACTGTTCTGGAATGGGAGTCGAGTCTTGCATCAAAATGCTTTGCTGGCTGTGTGAGAGAAGAAAGTGGTCTTCTCTGAATTGAGTTGGACAGGCAGAAGCTGAGTATCTCTCTCCAAATTCTGACTATAGTCTTCTCTATCTAGCAGAAAAAAGAGCCAAGTTCTAGCTCAAGTTCCATATTAACCTTTCTGTCTTCACAGTAAAAGAAAGGAACAGTGTTGGATGCCCCATCTTCCACTTCTTTTTTTTTTTTATTTTTTTTTAACGTTTATTTATTTTTGAGACCGAGAGAGACAGAACGGGGGAGGGTCAGAGAGTGAGGGAGACACAGAATCTGAAACAGGCTCCAGGCTCCGAGCTGTCAGCACAGAGCCCAAGGAGGGGCTCAAACTCATGGACTGTGAGATCATGACCTGAGCGAAGTTGGACACTTAACCGACTGAGCCACCCAGGCGCCGCCGGCGGCAAACCCGCCCCCGCCATCTTCCACATCTAAACTTCAGCTGAGCTAGAACCTCTGGTTGATGATCCTCAACTGCCTCAGAGTTGGCATTCAATTTCAATAAATATATACTAATTGCCTAATACCTCTTTGACTTCAAATTGGAAAATTGTCTTCTGATACATGTCACGTGTACATTTTTTTAATTAAAAAAAAATTTTAACATTTATTCATTTCTGAGAGACAGAGAGAGATAGAGCATGAGCTGGAGAGGGGCAGACAGAGAGAGGGAGACACAGAATCCAAAGCAGGCTCCAGGCTCTGAGCTGTCAGTACGGAGCCCGAGGCAGGGCTTGAACTCATGCACCATGAGATCATGACCTGAGCTGGACACTTAACCAACTGAGCCACCCAGGAGCCCCTGTCACATGTATGTTTTACACAGTCAGTATATACCTACTATTTTGCTCTTTTTCACTTAATATCATTCCATACAAATATTTTCTTGTACCAGCAGAATTCATGAAGTTGTCAAAATTGGTGACCATATTATAGCCAAATATACTAAAATTCAGTCTGCTTAGCCAAATCCTAATAATTGGCTGTTTAGGTTGTTTCTTTTTGTTGCTGTAATAAATAGCACTTAGTACAATTTGCCTTAGGAAATTTCCTCTTCTGGATTCTTCCTCTCGATGCAAATTCAATTTCATAACCACTTCAGAAAACATACATGAAAATAAAGATCCAAAGGCAGGAATAATTTCTTCCATGGGGAATCAGGCCTATCCATTCACTCCCCCTCAGTCCTTAAAGTACGAGCCAGGGAGAAACTACTCACCTAGCAGTAACTAAGTGGAACAGCACCACACTCTGCCCAGACTCTTCTTTGAAGCTGAGGTAAGCAGAGCTGAGAGCCCACATAATCTGTCTGACCTTCTAACTCAGAGCTGAGAGCCCACATAATCTGTCTGGCCTTCTAATTCAGAATCTGTCAGGTGCAGTTCTGTGGGCACAGAGAAGATGGCCTTTTCTGGAAACCTCTTGGTCTCAGGCCCACCATGTCTCAGAACCTGACTCAAAACCAGAGCAGGCTACTTGCTCTCTAAACCAGTCTTTATTTGAGTTCTTTGGTACACACTACTAGTTGCCTACCTAATAGCCAACACCCCCCTCCCCCATCGCTTGCTAATAGAACTTCAATTTGTTCAGGTAGTTGGCAAAGATCCCTCCCCTGATATGAAAGGATCTTTGTTAGTTCCAGTCCTGGGCTTGAATTATAATTGGTCTAAACCAGTTATTGGTCTAAGAGTGAGTACATGACACAATTCTGGCTAGTGAGATGAAAGGTTCAGTCTCCTGGGAAAGTGCTCCCTTCCTTCCCAAATAAGAGGACAAAGTTCCCTGAGGAGAAAGCCTTTGCTCCTTCTTCCTTCTTCCTTCTTCCTGCTGGAATTCAGATGTGATAGCTGAAGATGCAGCAGTCACCTTGTGACCATGAGGCAACAAGTATGAGGGTAAAAGCCAATTCACTATGGATGGTACAGCAAGCAACCACTTGCCTCTAAACTTTTTCTTAGGTGAAAAAAATAAACCTCTATTTGTTTAAGCTGCTAATAGGTAGGGTTTTCTGATACTTGCAACACGAAGCATACCCAACTGTATCTACCACGTGCTTAACACTTTGCTAACCACCAGTGAGGTTACAAAAGAAATGAAAAACACACTCCTTTACCTCGGAAGCTGAGTCTACTTAGGGAGACACACATACACAAAAACCCACAAATAGTACGATATGAAATATATGTAAGTGATCAAATGGGAAGGACTGAGGAACCTATTTTTTTCATAAATTTTATTTATTTTCTGAGGAAACTATTTTAATCAAGGTTTATAGGAAAGAGCTAGTGATGGAAGTGAGCATAGTGTATCTGACAAACAGTAAAGACCTAGATGGGTCCTAGAAAAGGACTAGAAGATATGGGCAGATCTTAGGCTGAGGCCATATTCCAAGGACTTAGGAACTGCTCATTCAGGAGTTTTGCCATGATCAGATACTCAGTAGAGAACCAATTCAGGAGAAATTCATGGCGAAAATTATGCTGGACAAAGACTAATTGGATAATGAGGTGTAGACTGAGGCTGTGGCACCTAAATGGGTGATGACAATTGAAAGGGACACAGTGCAAGAGGTATTATGAAGGAAGAATTAACAGGATTTGGTCAGTGATTGAGCATGAAAAAGGGAGAGGGATGATTCAGAAATATATCCAGCCACTAGCTAGGAGAGGGAGGGAGGGAGAGGGAAAGAAGAAGAAGGAGAAGGAGAGGGAGACCGGGGGAGGGAGGTAAAGGAAGGGAAGGGGTTGGTGAGAGAGAAATGAGAGCCCTCAACAGAGACCAGGAAGTCAAGAAAAGGAGATGAAGCTTTTGGCTTTGGTCTGGTGAGAAGACAGTTAACCAGGCAGATTAATGTGTCTACTAGACAATTCCCAAATCAGAAGCCCCAAATTTGGGAGGTGGGGGCAGAAGAGGCAGCAGAAAAATTAATATGATTTGTTTAAGACCAGTCATCTGTGTATTACCTTCAGTCATCCGTATATTACCTTCAACTTTTGCCACCTGCTTAAAACCTACACTACTATCTACTTAATAATTTTTCTTTAAACAAACTTCTTTTTTCAAAAAACTTCAGCATGGTTCTAATCAATGATACCCTTGAAGCCACCAATATTCATGTGCTAATTACATTGTTTCTAAAACACATTAAAAGAAATCCATAACTATTGAAGTTAAAAATGTCCAGCCATCTACCACCTGAAATTATTTCATGTGCCACCAGTGGTCTGCCCACCATCCTTGGAAAAATGCCAAATAAGACACAAGCCATCTGGGACCTATTTCATGAGGATGGGGTGTTTCTAGGAGCTTAATCTCTGAGCAATGGACCTCTCAAATCTATTTCTTTCCCTATGTCAGCGATTTGCACACTTTTCTGGGAAAAGAAGTCTTTACCCATCCGGGCCAAGCTGTAGGAGAGAGAGAAATGGAGAGGGGTATGTCCTTCCTGAGTGTCAAGGTGCCTGGGGAGGTGTCATTCATACACCAGACACCTTGGGCTTCACAAACTAGGTGAAGGGTCCCTTCCATTGCAGTCTGGTCACAGGGGGGCCTAAAATCCCCTCACTACAGCTCTAAGGAAAGATTCCTATAATTTGAGCTAACTAACAAACTCAGACAGAAGCTAAGTTGCTGCCCTCGTCCTGCCTTTCCTCCCCTCACCCCACCCCTACTCCCCTAGCCCCCTTCCAAATCCGAGCTGGGCTTAGCATAAGAGAAGCATGACTCATAGAAACCAAGGACTGCACTAGAGAGATCAGGCTGCCAGGATTCCTTCCCAGCTGAAAATGAGCAGACACGGCAGCTCAGTCCTCAGCCCACAGCAGACTCACTAGTCTGAAAGCTTTGGGTCCTTAGAGACCAAAGGGTGACAAACATTCCCTGAGGGAAGGTCAGAAGACCTGAAAATGGCAAAAAGCTGGTGTGAAGGAAAGAAGATTGTGTTCATTCAATTGCAGTGGCGTTCAAATCCTGCCTCTCTTAATGTCTTCTCCAAAAGTCTATTAGGCCCTAAGTGCCTGCCTTCATAGTAAAATGATCATAATAGTAATAATAATAATAATAATAATAGGTAATGTTTACAGGGAAATAACAATGTGCCAGGTACTGTACTAAGTGCTTTTCATGTATTCTCTTATTTAATTCTCACAAAGACCTTATGAGGCAAATACTATTACTGAATCCAGTAAAGAAATGAGGAAACTATGGATCAGAGAGGTGAAGCAAATTGCCCAAGGTCACATAGTAAGTGGGACAGCCTGGATTTGAGCCTAGGCATCTGGTTCCAGAGCCCCCATTCTTAACCATTCTGTTTGTCTTACTCACAGAATCTTCTGAAGAATATTGATGTTAAATACAGCTGGATGGACCAGACATAGGTTCCTGGCTCAGGGCAGAAAACCCATAGGCTGGCCAGCAGCCTGAGCTATCTGCCAAACATGGGAGAAAATGAATAATGGAATCACTCAGATAGGCCCTCCTATCATGAGACATAGAGAGGGTCCTCACTCAATAAAGGAGGGCAGAAGCAGACACACACACACACACACACACACACACACACACACACACACACACGGCAAAAGCCATGAGGCGGTATAAGAGCCTTGAGTGAAGCAGAAGCTATGGAATAGAATAAATAGAAATTATGGTAGCAGGAAGAGGACCTTCTGTATTGAAGAGCAGGAGAATTACAAGTCATCATTTTAACTACTCACTTGCCAATATTCTCATCTTTCTGATTCAGCACATCCATCTTGCAAATTCCTAAGCTTTAAATCAGTTTACATGTCTACCTTTTCTGCTCCTACCCCAGGACTGCTAAGCATTGCTTAGAGAAAACACCCCAACCTTGCAGATGGGAAACATTATAAATCCATGGTCTTGAACTCCACTGGGCCTTCACTATGTCTGGGCAACCCTTCTTTGAGTCCCTGTTGGGCTCTCTCTCCCATTCTCTCCAGTGGCTCTCTGAGTACCATGGTGTTCACTATCATCCACAAACTTCTAGTCTTGCCACATCTCCCTCACGTGATTTCACAGAAAAAAAGAGAAGCCATCAGGCAGTAACATTCCCCAAGGAAATCTACAAGCTTGCTCACCATACCCGTACTTTCACTCTTTCCCTCTAATGACTCCTCCTGCCTGAGACTGCCCTCTTCACCTGCGCTCTGCATTTCATCTCCTCTTGCCATCTCAGGGACCTCAAGCCTCAGTTACTTCCTTTCTCCCTTGTACCTCCTGTTGCTCCCTCTCAACTGACCGCCTTGTCTCCATCAGCATTGAAGTAAGCCCTGTCAGTCATCTGTTCTCACTTCCCTTTCACAGACAAACTTCCGGAAAGAGCTGTGTACACTTGCTATCTCCATTTCCTCACTCCCACTCTTCAACCCAGTGTGGTCTGACATCCAGTTCTACCATTCCACTGAAACTATTGTCACCAACAAACTCCTTGTAGCTAAATCCCACTGTCGTTTCTCAGATCTTCTCTTACATAAGCCTCTCCAAACTATCACCACCACTGGCCACCACCTCGATCTTGAAACATTCTCTCATCTTGGCTTCTGTGACACTATGCCCTCCCCCTGGTTTTTCTCCTGCCCCTCAGTTTGCTGTTCAGCCTCCTCATTGTGCTCTTTTAACTCCTTCCATCCCACAAAAGATAAGGGTTCTCAGGGCTTGCTCATAAGCTTTCTTTTCTTCTCTACAAAACCTCCCAAGGTTTCAATTACTATCTGTATAAGCTTATGACTCTTAAATATGTATTTCTAGCCCAAATATCTTCCGAGCCACAGACTCATATAGCCAATTTCCACCTGAGTGTCCCACAGACAACCTAAAGTTGGCATGCCCAGAATTGAACTCATCATCATTCTGATGAAGTTTATTCCTCTTCTTTGTTGCCCATGACACTTGCTAACATTTATCGAATACTCCTTATGCTCCAGACATGGAGCATGTTCAAGTTCAAAGCACTTTATGTATTGTTTCACTTAATCATTATAAGGAAGGTAACATCAATACCCTCATTTTATAGGTAATGAAACTGAAGCCCAGAGAGGTTAAGGAACTTGTCCAAGGTCACACAGATAATCTGCGGCAGATCTGGGATTCAAATCAGGCAGTCTGGCTCCAGAGCCACTGCTGTTAACCATCACACTATATTCCTATCACTGCTATCCAGTTGTACAGTCCAGAAACCTAGGCATTGTTCTTGACTCCCGATTTTCCTGTACTGTCCACACATGCCTATTCAGATTATCTGTATGCCTTTTTTTTTTTTTTTTTGCCATAGGAATTCTATCTTCTCACTGGACAAAAGGTATGGACTATTCCACATTGAGAAGGAAAAATGGAAGCTATTCCTTGAAGGGCAGGCTTCCAAAGATCTGAGATGTTCCACTAAAGTCTAAGTTAAAGCAACTCTGCCAGGCCCCCCCACCACCACCTTTTATGCCTGTAACTCATTTCTCTCACTTTTTTTTTCTTTGGCTGTTTTCGTTCTTCCACAGTCTTATTTATTAAACTTTTCAACAGAAAATTTCAAAATTAAATAAGTGAATATAGTATAATTATCTTCCATGTACTATCACTAGCTTTAACAGTTAATAACGTCTTGCCAAGCTTGTTCCATCTTTTTCCTTCCACTTTTGTTGTTGGTGGTGGTGGTGGTGAAGTCATTTAAAGCAAATGCTGACATCATATCATTTTATCCACAAATAATTCAGTAATTAACACACAAGGATTTTTTAAAACATAAATTATAACAATAATTCTTTCATGTAGTTCTAATAATATTTAATTCCCTGTCAATTCTCATATCCTCTCCATTTTCTAAAAACTATACTACAGTTGATTCATTTAGGCTAGGATCAAACAAGGTCCACACATTGAATTGTTTCTGAAGTCCCTCTCTCTTTTTTTTAAGTTTATTAATTTCTTTTGAGAGAGAGAGAGCAAGTGGGGGAGGTACAGAGAAAGAATCTCAAGCAGGCTGATGTGGGGCATGAACCCACAAACCATGAGATTATGACCTGAGCCTAGATCAACAGTCAGATGCTTAACCAACTGAGCCACCCAGGTGCCCCTCCTAATTCTCAATAATCCATAACTATTCCTTCTCCCCCCATCTTTGAAACTTCCACTTATTTGTTGAAGGAGCTGGGTCGTTGATTACATACAATTTCGTATCTTCTAGATTTGGCCAATCGCCTCCTCATTCAACTTGATCTTTTATCCCCTTGTTCTACCCGTTCTTTTATTATTTTCAAGCTAGCAGTGAGATCTCTAGACTTGATGAGATTCAGATACTTCCTCTTTGGCAAGGATGACTCCTGGGTCGTGCTGTGTACTTCTTATTGCATCACATCAGGAGACATCAGATGCCCCATTTTTAGTGATGTGAAGATTGATGCACAGATTAGACTGTTGGTAGACAATTCTCCATGGGTCTCTTGCATCGCTCTATGTTTTGCAAGAAAAGTGTATGGCTTTTTTAAAAAAAAAAAAAAAGGGTTTATTTAAGTAATCTCTACACTCAATGTGGGGCTTGAACGCACGATGCCAAGATCAAGAGTCACATGCTCTACTGACTGAGCCAGCCAGGTGCCCCTCTGTCTGCTTCCTGAATGCACCTCAGATCCATCCAATTCTCTCTAGCCCTATTCTAACTATCCTGACCAGTCACTATCACCTCTCACTTGGATTCCCAGCCTCCAGTGTCACCCCTTCTCAACCCATCTTCCATACTGGTTCCACAGTGACATCATATCCAAATGGCAAGCCATACCAGAGCTCCCTGCTGCCCTCAGGATAATGTCCAAGCCCCTCCACATGGCATCCATGGTCCTTCATGATCTAGTCTCTGCCTACCTCTCTAGGCTCATACCTTCCCATTCCCCTCTATCTCCAACTTTCTGCAACTTTCTTCCTTCCTATCTGCCTTCACCTGGCTAACACCTACTTATTCTTTAGTTCTGTTTAGATAAGGGGCTACTCACAAGCCTCTCTTGACCCCCGCATGTCTACCTCAGGAGCCATTCCTTTATTACCCTGAATTTATCCTTGTCAGAGCACTTCTCATCATTTTCTTTCCCCACTAGATTAGAAGTTCTATGAGGCCATGGACATTGCCTGTCCTGCTCACCTAATCCTGGCACAGTTTGGTGAATGTTGTGTATGTATAATTCATGCCCAAACTCTCTCTCTTTCCTCTCCTTTCTCCAGATTACACTTAGTGGTCTGTAGAAGCACCCTCAGGAATATGAGACTTGGGACCAGCTTCCTGACACAGGTCCTGTACTCAGAGGCCCAGAATGTGTATCCTGGGCTATCAGGCTAGACCTTCCTTCCCAGAAGTAGGGCCAAGAACCAGTGCTTCCTCTTCACTCCATTTCCTGGACTTGCTTTGCATTATGAACTTCAGTTATCCCTTGGCTTTTAGAACCAAAGTCTAGTTATGTCTTAGTTACTGACTCTTTTAATAGCCTTGTGAGATCAATGGGAATGCAATGGAAATAACAATGATGACTCACTCTGCCCATCTCTCCTCCCCTCACCACTGCACAAAATCCAGTCTCGCCATTGTCAGCTCAAGTGCCACTCCAGAGGAAGTAGCAGCAGCTTCTTGATTATCTGAGAAATCATGCCTGGGAGGAGAAAAAGCCAAAGTGAGCCCACATGTAAGATGGCAGTCAGACTCTGTGGTCAAATGCTGTATTAGGCTTTGAGTCCATGAAACACAGACAATAGAAATCGGTAGAACAGAATGGGAACTCCCAATGAGAAAGGGGCCCTGGCTAGGAAATAGGTGCACAGAAGCAAAACATGTCACTTCCAGGATGAAATATTTTAGTGCCAGCATCTGGCCCCACAGAGCTCTCTATCCCTTAGTCATGGTAACCAGCAAAGTTTGAGACGATGGCTTCTCTGACCACCTGGGTCTTGAGGTAACAAGACAAGGAGCAGAGTTCCTGCTATTCATTACAGACATGTAGCAAGAGCAAGGAATAAACCTTCGTTGCTAAGAGCCACTAAGATTCTGGGTTGTCTGTTATCACAGCACAACCTAGCTCATCCTGGCCTGTAAATAAGGTAAATCTTGCCTTTGGGGCTTGTCATGATCAGGGAAGGGAAACCACAACCACAGCACTGTAAATGAAGAGAACTATTTATCAAAACCACAAAAAATATTTAGCACATTGGTAAATATAAGTTATTAGCAACATTCTAGATCATGGTTTGAGTGGTGGGTTTATGCATGTTTGTTCTATTATTAAATTGATAAGTCAGGGTAAAATTCTTGGCCACAAGTGTGATGATCTTAGGATGCAACCAGCAATTATGGAATACACAGCATAGTCCAAGAGTCTAAATTGGTCTAGTCAAGGACACAGGTCCTAAGAGGTTCTAAATCCTTTTGTGCAGGCCCATGTCCAGGCCCTTCCCAGCCTAGCTATGTGGAACTGCTTGTTTCTCTTCACCTGGTTCTCCACTCCTGACTATAGGCCCCTCTTTCGAGTCCCTTACTCCCCAAGATCATGACTCCTGCTTCCTGGTTCTCCACAGATGCTCTTAGGGCTCTACCTCCCACCAAGGGAAGGTGCTGTATGTACCTGGTGACCATCTACCTGTATCTCTTTGACCCTCTTCTAGGAAGGGTGCTCCTAACAGGAGAGGGTGTGGGTTTGAGGTCAAACAAAGCTGTATTTGAACCCCAGCAGCACAATTTACTTGCTACATGATGTTGGATAAGTCATTTTATATCTCTGAGCTTCAGTATCTTCATCTTTAAAATAGGAACAATAATACTTAGAACTTAAGGGGTGATATAAACACTCTATGAGTAAGTCTACAAACAGAAAACACTGGGACAAAGCAGGCACTCAATAACCATTATGTTCCTGGGGCACCTGGGTGGCTCAGTAGGTTAAGTGTCTGACTCTTGGTTTCAGCTCAGGGCATGATCTCACTGTTTGTGAGTTTAAGCCCTGTGTTGGGCTCTGCACTGACAGCATGGAGCCTGCTTGGGATTCTCTCTCTCCCCCTCCCTCTCTGCACCTCCTGTGCTTACTCTCTCTCTCTCAAAATAAATACACTTAAGAAAATATTCCTTAGTAACAAAAAATAACCATTATGTCCCTGACACTTCTCTAGTTTCTCCTTTTCTCAAAATAGCAACTAACTAGAACTAAAAAGCTATTCTTGTTTTTTTCTCTTGTTTTTGTTTTCCTCTTATTCCTTCCAGTCCAGACATCCCCCCACCCCATTCCTATCCCCCAGCACACACACATACCACAATCACACCATCACCACTATCACTGCCAGTGGATGCCTTCATTCAAACTTGTCTCTCATTCACTGTCTAGTTCAGGGACTGTGAGATGTTTTATTTTATTTACTTTTGCTTATTTGTTTTTAGAAATAGTACCTTTTTGCAAACAAAATCACCTATAGATCTCCAGTATATGACAGGATCAGAACTGTTCACCGCAGCCCCTGAAACATCTCTGAGATTCCCTAAGGCTCAATGGATCACACACTGAAAACTACTAAGCTCTTTGCCCCGTCCAAGTCTATATAGAATGTCAGGGCTGGAAGGCCCCTTAGAGGTCACCTGCTAATCCACTGCCTATGTCTCTGGATGGGAAACAGGTCCAGGGATTCAGAGAGCTATTGATTCCCAGGGCTGGAAAGAACCATGAAGGTCACCTAGGCCCCAGGTTGACTGACAGGTGGTAGGTGCAGAGCAGGGAGGGAGGCCTCCTATTCCCATCTCTGGCCTTTGGGAGCACAGCCTGCCTCTCACCATGCCCAGGAAGAAGCATCATGTTATCAAGTGCCAACAGCTTGAGAACCTGGAGTCAAAGCCCATTTCAACCACTTGGTAGCTGCATGGCCTCAGGCAAATCACTTTCTCTCTCTGTATTTTGCTTCCTGTCTCTCCATTTTTCCCTCTGTAAAACAGGATAATGATGCCTACCTCATAAAAGCTATATGTAACTACAATACCTTTACCTCTGTAAAACACTCATAGTGACACCAGGCTTTCAGAATCTCTAGAAGGGACACAGACAATGGGAAGAAAGGAAGGCACCTCACACATTTGTCCTTTTCCAAGGCAAGAGTGAGACTCACTTTCCCCCACAGATGCTTAGTTCCTACTTATGAGAAGCCTCTGGCCTCTTACAAATCCCCTAGGCTCTTCCTAGCAAAGAGACAGCTTCCCAGTCTGGGCTGTAAGGCTCAGGCTCACCCCTCCCTGCCTCAGGCCCTCCTTTTGTTCACTTCCCCTCAAGCACACAGCCTGAAAGATTGGCTTATTGACCTTTTCAGAGAAGAAGTTTGGCAACCAGCATCTGAATTGAGCCCCCTAGTACGTGTTTGCACCATTAATACAAACTCCCACCCCAAGGCCCTGGAAACACTGAGCTGTGAAGCTTACCTCAGTCAGAACTGACTCTGCCTGGAAAGGACCCATCAGTGGCCAAGCCTCATTCATTTTATTTCGTTTTCTACTCCCTCTCCCTCTAATGAGCTGCCCAGGCAACAGGCTTCGCATTTAGTTAACAATTATACTTAGCCACATATGGCAACTTTGGACTGTGTACATTTAGTTTAATATGTGTGCCACTGCTATGGTTTTCACATTTCTCAAAACTGGAAACCATTTGACAGGGTAAAGGGTTCTTTGGACCACCTAGGTCACTCGTTGCTGCGGACCTCCTCCCAGGAGCAAAAAAGCTGCTACCTAGAGGGAGGCCCGGAAAGGGTGCAGATACTGTTGTTTTCCAACTAAAAACTATTAGTAAAGTGTTCATTCCTATCAGAAACAAAAATATTGACAGGGGCATGTTGGAGAGTTTGAAGGACCCCCAGGACCACTGCTGTGTGACGTCTAGAAAGAACTACCACAGTAGTGTGTGCGGTGTGTGATGTGTGTGTGTGTGTGTGTGTGTGTGTGTGTGTGTACATGTGGGCATGTATGTGTACAGACACGTGTGTCCATTATCAAAGAGCTCTCCTGGGGTGCCTGGGTGGTTCAGTCGGTTAAGCGTCTGACTTCAGCTCAGGTCATGATCTCATGGTTCCCAAGTTCGAGCCCCACATTGGGCTCTGTGCTGACAGCTCAGAGCCTGGAGCCTGCTTCAGATTCTGTGTCTCCCTCTCTCTCTGCCCCTTCCCCGCTCACACTCTCTCAAGAAAAAAAAAAGTTAAAAATTTTTAATAAAAAAAAAGAGCTCTCCTGAAAAAACAAAAGAGGCCCTGCCACTTTAAATCTTTATAAAACAGCTGGAGGGGCATCCTTAAGCACTGCAAGCTGAGGTTCCTTTCAGTTGTCACTGAGATAAGTCTTGGAAGACCCAAGGATTCTGTGGTTTCAATGTCAGTTAAGAATGGACACTATCCACCCATATGTTCAAGCCAAAAACCTAGCAGTCATCCTTGACTTATTCTCCTTACTATCCATATCCAACCCATCAGAAAATATTGTCTGCTTCAGTCCAAAAGATATCCCAGGGGCACCTGGGTGGCTTAGTCAGTTAAGCATCTGACTCTTGGCTTCAGCTCAGGTCATGATCTCACGGTTTTGTGGGTTCAAGCCTTGCATCAGGCTCTGCAATGGCAGCACAAAGCCTGCTTGGGATTCTCTCCCTCTCTCTCCCACTCTCCCTGCCCCTCCCCCACTTACACAGTCTCTGCCTCTCTCAAAATATATATATATATATATATATATATATATATCCCCAATCCCTCCATTTCTCCCCACCTTCAGTGCTATCAGTGAGGTTCAAGTCACCATCACTTCTAACCCAAACCGAGCCTCCTCAATGGTCTCCTTTCTTCCACTCTTGTTTCCCCAGTCCATTCTCTACACAGCAGTCAGGGGGATTTAAAAAAAAAAAAAAAAAACAACACAAATCAGATGATGTCCTTTTTCCTGTCCCAGCAATTATGGAAGCTTGTGTTCAAAGGGAACTTCCACCAGCCTAGATGACCAGAACCCTCTCCCTTACATCCACCGTGGACAGTTCCCATGAGTGAGAATTTAATACTGTCTGTTACTGCAGCATAACTTAGCCTATTCTGACTGATACATTGAATTCATGCATATTTCTGAGGCAGGCATTATGGCTTCAGGTGATTCCTACAGAAATCTGGGACCTCAAATGATTCTCTTAACCACTGTCCTAGAAGCAGAGGGGAGCCAGCTGAGTAAGGCACAGTGCTCAGAGGGTACCATGAACAGACCGGGTTCTGCATGCCTCAGGCAGGGGCATCACAGTGATGAAGTTAAGTCAAACAGATAGACTGCTCAGCAGTCAAGCATTCTGTACCTTGACCAGGACAGGACAGGATTTCAGTCCTGACAGGGAGGGAAGGGGGATTGGAGCACAAAGTAGGGTGACTGCATACAATTTGGGAGTAGGAATCAACGTGGTAGAGGTTGCAGGGGAAGGGGAAGGAGAGCAAGGGAAGAGGAAACAACTCAGAGGTAATGTATGGATCTTTAAGTGTTGCTCCTGGAGGTGCCTAATCTCATATCAAATTGGCAGCAAGAAGACCCAGGGACCAGTGCAGGACCTCAGCTGCTATCACAGGTTCTCTAGTTCCTGGGTCTCCTGAAGCTGATGGGATATTCCTGCCTCAGGCAGGATTGGTTCAGTGGCTTGTATGGTGAACCAAGCTAGCCTGGAGCAGCTGGGGGAAGCAGAGGTGGGAGAAGTGAGGAGGGGGAGGGGCTTGTGCGATCATAATAACAGCTGACAGTTATCTAGTACTTGTCACGTGCCAGGCACTGTGGCAAGTACATTACACACACACTCTCTCCATAATCCTTACACAAACCCCATAAAGTTAGTACTGTTTTATCTCGACTTAGAGACATTAAGTAACTTACCTAAGATCACACAGCTAGTAAATGTCAGAGCCCTGTTTTAAAACTGGGATGTATCCTCCCTAACATATGCCTTTAACCACTTTATTTTCTCTTCCTTCTACTCCTTGGATTTATGTATTTGTTTTCCTTTCTCCTTCCACCCCATCTCCTGCCACCTGTTCAATTCCTTCTCACACTCCTCTACTTGACATGAAAAAAATTTGAGTACACCTTGACTTGTTATTCATTGTTAATTTTTCTGTCATCCACTTTATGGCTCAATGCCTCAGCATTTCAACTTTCTATATATTGACCACTAGTGGATGACCCTTGTCTATAACCACAGAGTACACCAAACATCTGTGGGACCAGTATATTACAGCAGAGAAGCAGGAAGCCTTTTGGACAGGGTGACTGTCTCTGAGAAAAGAGACAGTACAGCTCTCTGTGCACAGACAGAAAATGTGGGTCAAGGAATCAGACACTTGAGAACTGTAAACACTCGTGGAGGGAACTTGGTAGCAGTGCTGTGGAGATGAAAGTTTGTAGAAAGGAGGTAAGGCTTCTCTGGGAGCATAGGCTTTGAGGTTTGGGAAACACTTGTTGTGTTGGGGAGAAGTCCTAGCATAGGTTCCCTCTGATTATTTGAAACTATTTGGGATGGACCTTCCTGGAGAGTTAGCTCTGGTGTCATAGAAAACAAAGAGCATGGGGCTGATCTTAGAATAACTGGATTTTGATCTGGCTTTGCCACTTACTGACTGCCCAGCATTGGGCAAGCCATGATTACTTCTATGATACTCAGTTTATTCATCTGAAAAATGAAGACAAGAGCTGTATACCTTCCTCATAGAAATTATTTGGTGAGAATCAAATAACTTATTGATGTCTGCAAGGCACCTCAAACTCAATACCACTAACCTCCTCCCCAAAACTGCCCACACTTCCGTGTTCTTTATCTTGGTGAAGACCATCGCTTCCAACACTATCACAGAGGTCAGAAACCCTGTCACTTCCCTAACTGAAGACTGTTTCCAAAACTTCAATTTCTTTGGCATCTGTGAATCCATCCACTTCCTCTCTAGAGTCACCATTGCCACCCTCATCAAAACCATGATTTCTCAGGGTGCCTGGGTGGCTTAGTTGGTTGAGCATCTGACTCTTGATTTCAGCTCAGGTCATGATCCCAGGGTCATGGGATTGAGCCCCACATCAGGCTCCATGCTGAGTGTGGAGCCTGCTTAAGATTCTCTCTCTCTTTTTCTCTCTGTCTTTTCCTCTTCTCCTCCTCCCCACCTCTCAAATTAAAAAAAAAAAAAAAAAAACATGATTTTTCTCTCAGACTACAGTAATACCCTCCTAAATGGCTCTGCTCTTGCCCATCCCCCTCCAGTTCACTCTGCACAGCAGTCAGAGTGCGCATTTTGAAATCAAAATGAGATCATGTTACTTCTCTGTTTCAGTGGCTTCCTGTTGTTCTTAGGATAAAATCTTGGGACTTCATCCACATCCCACAAGACCCCATGGGATTGGTCACCCTCATAGGGCTCTCTTGTTCCCTTGTGATTCACCATACTTGTCTTCTTGCAGTTCATTGAATGTACCATGTTCCCTCCTGCCATAAGCCTTTGCACATGGTGTTCTCCCTGCCTGGAATACTCTTCCCAAGCCCCTTCCAGCCCCAGACACCTGCCTAATTGTCAATTTCTCCATGAGAGATTTCTTTGATCTCCTGAGACTAGGTCAACTCTTTCTGTTATTCATGATAAATTTGTTTTGGTGATTATTTAATTAATGTTTGCCTCTCCCACTAGATTCTTAGCTCCCTCCAAGCAAGGGTTATGGCTATTTTTGCACATCATGGTGCCCCCAAGCACCTGAAACAGTGCCTGGCACATGGTATGTGCTTAATCAGTATTTGTTGAATGAATAAATGAATGTAGATATCCTTGATAAATAGTAAAAAGCTATGCAAAAATAAATCAGTGTTGCAGAAATGTACAAACTGATCTTAAAATTCATGTGAATATCCAAGGGACTCAGAATAGCCAAAACAATCTTGAAATTGAAAAATACAGTTGGAGGAATAATACTTCCTAATTTCAAAAATTACCACAAAGGTATAGGAATCAAAAAGTATGGTACTGGCATAAGAACACACACATAGATCAATGGAATAGAATTAAGAGTCTAGAAATAAACCCACACACCTGTGGTCAATTGATTTTTGACAAGGGTGGCAATACCATTCAATGGGGAAAAAATAATCTCTGCCACAAAAGACTGATCATGTCAGGATTGGACATCCACATGCAGAAGAATGATATTCAACAATTACCTCATACCATAGACAAAAAAATAACTAAAAATGGATCAAAAACCTAAATGTAAGAGCTCAACTATAATACTCTTAGCAGATAATATAAATATAAATGGGTATCTTTGGATTAGAAACAGTGGTTTCCTATATATGACACCAAAAGGATGCACAACCAAAAAAAAATAGGTAAATTTGGAAATCATTAAAATTAAAAACTTTTATACATCAAAGGACATTATCAAGAAAATGAAAAGGCAACTCACAGAATGAGAGAAAATATTTATAAATCATATGTCTAACAGGGATTCATATCAATAGTACTAAAGAATAATAACTCCACAGCATGGGGTGCCTGGTGGCTCAGTCGGTTAAGCGTCCGACCTCAGCTCAGGTCATGATCTCGTGGTTCGTGAGTTTGAGCCCCATGTCAAGCTCTGTGCTGGCAGCCTGGAGCCTGGCTTCAGATTCCGTGTCTCCCTCTCTCTGTCTCCACTCATGCCCTGTCTCTCTCTCTCTCTCTCTCTCAAAAATAAATAAAACCATTAAAAAATGTAAAAAAAAAAATAACTCCACAGCAAAATAACAATCCAATTCAAAAATGGGCAAAAAAAACCTTTAATGGACATTTCTACAAAAAGATGTACAATGGCTACTAGGCACATGAAAAGATGCTCAATATCATTAGTCGTTAAGAAAATGCAAGTCAAAACCATAATCAGATATCACTTTATACCCACAAGGATGGCTACAAAAAAAAATAAAGGAAATAACAAGGAAGTAGAGAAATTGTATGTAGGGAAATAGTGAGAATGTAGAGAAATGGGTACCTTCACATATTGCTGGTGGGAATGTAAAATGGTGCATCCTCTGTGAAAAAGAGGCTGGCAGTTCTTCAGAAGGCTAAACATAGTCACCATATGACCCAACAACTCCATTCCTAGATTTATACCCAAGAGAAATGAAAGCACACGTTTATGCAAAGTTGTGACCATGAGTGTTCATGGCAGCATTATTCATAATAGCCAAAAGATAGAAACAACCCAAATGTCCTTCATGTACCAGTGGATAAGGCAATTATGATGTAGCCATATGATGGAATGAAGCACTGGCAAATACAAAATATGGGTGCCTTGAAAACATCATGCCAAGTGAAAGAAGCAAGACATTTGAAGGCCACACATCATGTGATTCCATTTACATGACATTAGGGCTCACCAGAAGCTGGTGGGGGGATGGGGAATCAGGAGGTAATGGCCAAGGGGTAATGAAAATGTCCTAAAATTGATCATTCTGGTGGCTGCATAACTCAGTGAATATATTAAAACCCACCAAATTGTACACTTTAAGTAGAGGAATTGTGTGGTGTGTGAATTATATCTCAAGAAATCTTTTGTTTTTAAAAAGGCATTAACATGGAAAGTGAGTTCTAAAGGTCAAGACTAAGCTGCTCATACTAAGATTTGGGCGATGAGTGTTCCAGCCAGAAGGATCTTGAGGCATGAATAAGCTTGGTTAGGAACAGAAATGAGGCTAGTGCAGCTGAAGTGGGCCAGGGTGAAATTGGTGAGAGCCAACATGTGAGAGGTTGGCAGGACATATAGCCTTGCAGATCATGATAAGGAATGTGGAATCCACTCTGAGTATAATGAAGAGCCACAAGAGGCTTTGGAGCAAGAAAGGACATATGTTGCTGGCCCAAGCAAGTTACATGGACATACCCAACTGCAAGGGAGTGAGAAGGTGCAGTTCTGTCAGATACCTGGAAGAAGGGGAGCCAGAACTATCTGAATGGAAGTACTAATGACAGCCACCCACTCATGTGTCCACACACACATACAGTCTTAAATGTAGTTTCTGTTCCTAGAGTAGGATGAAAATCCCACACTGGTTTGGTTCTCCCATGTCTGCTTTGCCTTACGGCAGGGATTCTTAACCTGGGGCCCACAGATCTCCAAGAGTTACATGAAGAGAGTTCCTGGAGGCCTGTGAAAAAATTACCTCTTTATTTCCATTAACCTCTAATTGAAATGGTGAGTGTAGGCAACAAACCATGAAAGCGTTAGCAGTACTTGTGACTTTATCAGTAATAGAAATCACAGAGATTTGTGTATCATTTGACAATTGTTGCAGGGATCTTGAAATTTCACCGTCAGTCATTCAAAATTACAGTAATTATTAGAATTGCTGTTTGATCTTATAATTTAAAATGTGTTAGCAAAGGGGCGCCTGGGTGGTTCAGTTGGTTAAGCATCCAACTTCAGCTCAGGTCATGATCTCACAGTTCATGGGTTCAAACCCCGCATCGGCTTTGTGCTGACAGGGCAGAGCCTGGAGCCTGCTTTGGATTCTGTGTCTCCCTCTCTCTCTGTCCCTCCCCTGCTGGTGCTCTCTCTCTCTCTCTCTCTCAAAAATAATAAACATTAAAAAAAATAAATAAGTAAAATGTGTTAGTGAAAAAGCACACATATTACCATATCTGTTTTTAAAATTTTTGGGGGGGCACCTGGATGGCTCAGTTGGTTAATCATCTGACTTCAGCTCAGGTCATGATCTCGCGGTCTGTGAGTTCGAGCCCTGTGTCAGGCTCTGTGCTAACAGCTCAGATCCTGGAGCCTGTTTCAGATTCTGTGTCTCCCCCCTTTCTCTCTCTCTGCCCCTCCCTGCTCATGCTCTGTCTCTCTTGCTCTCAAAAATAAATAAAACATAAAATTTTTTTTTAATATTTTGGTAACTGTATTTCAGTACAATTGTTTTCCCTTGTAAGTCTACCTATTTTATCTAGAGCATGTAAAAATAATATTCTGGGGACACCTGGGTTAAACATCCGACTTCAACTTTGGCTCAGGTCATGATCTCACAGTTCGGTTCATAGGATCAAGCCCCTTGTCAGTCTCTGTGTGCTGACAACGTGGAGCCTGCTTCAGAATATCTATCTACCTCTCTCTCTGCCCCTCTCCCAGCTTGTGCTCTGTCTCTGTCTCTCAAAAATAAACATTAAAAATTTTTTTAAATAATATTCTGGAAAAGATCAGGAACTCCAACATCCTAGGGGGTCACTCTTATTAGGTCCCTGCCCTATCTTCCCCTCAATGGACTCTGTGTCGCCTCCATGGCAGGTCTGCCAAGCCTCATGTTCAACTCTGTATATGACAGTATGGGGAGTTAAATAAAGCAGAAAACTTGGAAGCAAGTTCTAAAGACTACTGGGTACTAGAGTAGTCTTTGGTGCTACTGAATGACATTGCCAGTAAATGGCCCAGGCTTTCTTATGCATCACTGCATGGCTGAAATATTGGCTCGACAAAGCCTGACCCAGTTTACTGCTGGCTTGCTGGGGCTGATCCTTTCACCTCTCTGGGCCTCAGTTTCCCCATCTGTGCTATGAAGGGTTTGGACTAGATGGTCTTCTTATGGCCTGTCCAGCTATGACAGCATGAGTTTATGCTTCTGCACTATCTTCTTCTATGACATCCCTAGGAAGGGGCCCAGTAGCATTAGGCACCCCTTGACCTCAACACTATGTTTGAGAGACCTCCCCATGATTCCCTACAATGTGCAAGAGGGAGAAAGGTGCTTTTTCCAACCCCCAAAATGCCACCCACAGCCTTACTTCCTTGCCTTTGTTCATACAGCAACCTCTGTCCAGAACACCCTCCCTGTGTCTGTCAAGGACACAGCCCTAAGCCAGGAATCATGACAAAGCTGTCAATGGTTACTCTCTGAACTCCCTTGGCACCAGGCATGATGCACCTTCTATTGCAATCTTCTTGTACATATGTCTGGTGTCCCTAACTACATTGTGAACTCCTCTAGGCCAGACCCAGGTTTCATTCTTTTCAGCATCCCCAGGGCTCAACTCAGTTCCTCTATCAGTAGGCATCAAGACAGATAATGGCTGGTGTCACTACTGGGTACAGTCCTGTGATTGAACAGGCACTAAGGAATCAATCCCCCTAGAGTCAAATCCTGACTCTGAGACTTACTAACTAGGTTATTTTTTCCAGGTGACAACATCTCTATGCTTTGATGTCTTCATCTGAAAAGTGGGAAATAATGCCTCCATGTAAAGATTAGGGAGCAAATACAAGTAGAGTGCTGGACACTTAGAACCATTAGTTATAATTTTTGTGTAAAAACATTTCAGTGTGCCAAGCTTGTAATCTTCACGACATACCTATGAAGTAAGTATTATTATGCTGATTCCCAATTATAGATAGAGAAACTGATGCCAAAAGATGTCAGGCTACTTGTCCAAGGTCACAAAGAAAGCAGATGGCAAAGTGAGGATTCAAACCCAGGGTGAGTGGCCCCAGGGTCCATGCACTTAACCACTATGCTAACTATGCTGCCTCTCGACAGCTGCCATTATCATCTTTCTTCTACCAATGCAGACCAACCATAGGTGCAGAGAACTAGGTCAAATGGCAGTCTACATTCCTCTAGTTCACTTTCTGCTGCTCCCAGGTGCTTTTGATCCGCAAGGCACACATTTTTGTTTCCTCTTCCCTATGGTTGACTTTCACAGTCTGACCCTGCTAAGTCCCTGCTCCCCACCCTTCTTGCCCTTGTTTGCCCATCTGTGTTGCCCACCCAGCAGTCAGCAAGACAGTGAAGGAAGAAAAGTCCATCTGCTCCTCATGGACAGACTGCTCAATGTGAGAAAAAGACTTGCCCACACATTTTTGGATTTTCATTAATTTCTGTCTCTCAGCTATAACATACACTGCTGTCAAGAGGACAAATAATACAACCTAGGTGTCCAAGAGTGAGTCCTCTGAGCCAATAACATTCCTAGCCCAATCTCTCTGGTAGAATTATAAAGTGTTTGAGTTGCAATAAGCCATAGGGATATCCAAGTCTATCATTATACAGAGAGAGGAATCAGGACTCAGGAAAAGGAAGGGACTCATCAGGGGTGTATTGTAGGTATTAAACAAATATTTGTTGCAAGAGGGTGCCTGGGTGGCTCAGTTGGTTTAGCATCTGACTTTGGCTCAGGTCCTGATCTCATGGTTCGTGGGTTCGAGCCCCACGTCGGGCTCTGTGCTGACAGCTCAGAGCCTGGAGCCTGCTTCCAATTCTGTGTCTCCCTGTCTCTCTGCCTCTCCCCAACTTGTGCTCTGCCTCTCTCTCTCAAAAATGAATAAACACTGAAAAATGTTAAAAAAAAATATTTGTTGCAAGAATGAAAAACTAATGATCTGTATGCTTGAGAGGCGAGGGGAATAATCTGAGATCACAGGACCAAGTTGTTCTTTGTACTTCATGCAAACCCAACACTCTGAACTCAGTAGCACTTTTTGAGGGGGCACATTTTAAAGTACAGAAGAACTGGGGCACCTGGGTGATTCAGTCAGTTAAGTGTCAGACTCTTGATCTCAGCTCAGGTCATGATCTCACGGTTCATGAGATCAAGACTTGCGTCGGGCTTCGTACTCACAGTGAGGAACCTGCTTGGGATTCTCTCTCTCTCCCTCTCTCTGCCTCTCCCCTGCATGCATGCTCACTCTCTCTCTTTCCCACGCTCTATCTCTCAAAATAAATAAACATTTTTTTTAATTTAACGTTTATTTATTATTGAGAGACAGACAGAGACAGAGCATGAGCATGGGAGGGGCAGAGAGAGGAGGAGACAGAATTTGAATGAGGCTCCAGGCTCTGAGCTGTCAGCACAGAGCCCGACACAGGGCTCGAACTCACAAACCATGAGATCATGACCTGAGCCGAAGTCAGATGCTTAACCGACTAAGCCACCCAGGCGCCCCATAAATAAACATTTTTTAAAATAAAATAAAATAAAATACAAAAGATCTGAACACAGCAGCAGAGATTCTAATTTAATTTGTCTCAGAGGTGAAGCCCAGACATTGATATATATTTTTTTAAGTTCCCAAGGTGATTCTAAAGAGCAGCCAAGGTTGAGAACCACTGTTCTCCACCAATGCTTCTCAAGCTTGACTGCACACTAAAATCCTCGGTAGCAGGTTTCTCACACACACATGTGCACATGTGCATGTGCACACACAACACACCACACACACACACACACACACACACACACCCCAGTGCCTGGGCTTCATCTCCAGAGATTCTGATTAATTGATCCGAAGTGGGACCCAGGCATCAGTGTTTTTTCCAAAATGTGCCAGATGATTCTAAAACACAGTCAAAGTTGAAAACCCAAACCAATTATCCTGACAGAGGATAACTGAAAATAAATACATCATAGTTTACCTACCTTGTAAGCTCCATGAGGACAATGAGTTTTGTCTGTCTTGTTCACTGCTGTATCCCTAGCACCTAAAACAGTGCATGGTACATAGTAGGCACTTAGAAAATATTTAATGAATGAACAAATGTTTTTGTAGTCTTCATAACCTTCCCACTTGCCACCACAGGCAAGTCAGTTATAATCTCTCTGAGTCTATTTTGTTCATTTCTCAAATAGGAGTAATAACTCACAGGGCTGTCATAAGGACCATGTGAGATAACATATGTAAAGTGCCTCAAAAATTAGAAGGAAATGCAAAAATGCTAGTTAATTTCACAGAGAAAATTTCAATTTCCTGCTCTCTCTCCCTGGCTCCCCCAAGAAATTTTAATTCTCTTTTTAGTCCCACTAGATATAGTCGTGCTGAATCTCCTGAGTCCCACTAGGAAGCCTTTCATCTGATCCTACCCCAACCCAGGCTCCTCCCTGATGGTAGTAAAAACACATTCCTCCTGCTCCTCACTTTCAGTACAACCTACTCCCCATTCATTGTGATTCGGAACATGCATAGAGATTCAAACTCTAGGTCTTCAACTTACTCTATAACTCTTAACCAAATTATTTACTCTTCCCTGAGCTGTTTCCCCATTGAGAAAATGGGAATAATAATGATAACTATATCACAGGATTGTTGTGGGCAATAAATGAGTTAATGATTCACATATTGCCTGGTACAGAGTGAACTCTTAAACATAATATTAAAAGCCATGGCTTTTTGTCCAAACACTCTTTAATTTTAAAAAAGGGAGGTCATCTCAGTGCTAAAGTGAAGCATCCTATCTGTGACATTTGTCACACATTCTGATATCTGGAGTTGATTTAGCTGGTCAAATAGAAGTGCAAAAACATGCTATTCCCTCTCCCTGTTAGCAAATACATACTGAGCACTTACTGCATAGCAGAGTACCAAGGGAACACAAACATAGATAGGATACACCCCCCACCCTTGAGGAGTTTCATGGGGGACCTGAGCTCTTAAGAGAAAGGTCATAGCCCAGGCACCACTGTCAATTTGTCAACAGTATATCCTGATTGCAAGCAAAACTAGCTGGGAGCAAATAAACCATGAGCTTCAGAGTGTTGGTAATATCAGCAATTACAAAACAGCTAAGGGTATTAACTACTATAATAGATTTATTACATACTATGGAAATTTTAAAATACAAACAAACACCTGTCTCCTACAAGGCCACCCTATCATTCAACAAACATTTGCAGCGTGCCTACTTCTAAACTAGATGCTAGGGAAAGAGGGATGAGTCAGCCACTCTCCCTGTTCTCAAAGATGATAATACGTTAACATTTGGGGGGTGACTTTTTGTTTAGAAAGCCTTTCATATACAGGATCTCATTTGTTCCTCCTGATGAATAGAAAACAAAGGCTCAGCACTGAAATTGCCCCCATTAGCAAATACTGGAATTGGGCTTATACCTAGGGCAAAATAAGCAAAGTAAGACAAGCCCAGTACTTCTTTCTATCTCTAAACGCCTTTAGAGATAGACCTTGGGGTCTAATGCAACTCCAATTTCCCTTAGGGTGAAGGAAACCCTCCAACCTCATCTAGGCTTATCAGGATCTAAAGACCACCGTAGTTTTATCCTGTTTCCAAATTTCCACAACCTTTAAGATAGGCTTTCACTCTTCTAGAGACAATGCTAATTTCTAGCTTCCAGTTCATTTTAAGCCCGGGAAGGGCCAGGCTGTCCTTGCAAGTGCCAAAGAAGAGGATGTTACTTCCAAAAGGTGGTAAAAGAAAGGAAATAAATATGAATTCAAGAAGGGCCAATACATATTTGGCAGTCTCTGCCTCAACTATCTCCTACCAAGCTGGGCCACCTGAAGGAACTGAGGGTTGCAAAAGAGAACAAAGCACAGAAGAAACATAGCAGAGGGGATCAGACAGGTCTCTAAAGAGGAAGGATTGTCCAAGTGGGAGTCTTGACAGATAAATAGGAGTTTTCTGGAAGACAAGACAGAAAAAGGCTACGGAAGCCTCCCCTGCCTCTGTACTCTATGCTTTTGACATAGGACCCAGCAGTTTGCAGCAAGGTTGTCTATTTCCATACTGGCTTCCTAACAAAATGTTAAGACTCGAGAAAAAAGGTAAGTCTCCTCAACTCAATGTTATTGTTTGTTTTTTTTAATAAAACTATTTATGAAAGACGGGAGGGGAGGGGCAGAGAGAGAATCCCAAGCAGGTTCTGCACTGCCAGCACAGTTCCCAACGTGGGGCTCAATCCCACGAACTGTGAGATATGTGCCAAAATCGAAAGTCGGACACTTAACCAACTAAGCCACCCAGGCGCCCCACCAACTCAGTGTTAATAATACCTGGCACAGGGCCTGGCACAGTCTTAGTACAATGAGCTAGGTAGGAATTAGCCCCTGAAGCGAGCTCTAAATTACCAGATTAAACTGCTTTCCATTATGAAAGAACATGAAAATTAAAGGGAAAATATTTCAGCTATGCCTGAACTCACCATTTAAAAGCACATTTAAACAGAAAACAAACGTTTTTAAACAGATCCTGGAGTGTGAAGTGATGTCCACATTTTCCCATCTAGAACCCAGAAGCAACGAGGCCTCACGACAAACAATTATGCCTAGTTGTTCATCGTAGAAAGGAGACATTTAGCCTGGAGCCGCAGACAGGAGAAGCACAGCCCCCTCCAACAGCAGACAGCAGCCTGTGCATCTGGAGGGTAGACGTTTTGTCACCACAGAGAGAAGCTCTGCCAGGAGGGATGCAGCATGGGTGGAGCTGGCAGCAGATGGGGCGAGTTAAAGAGGGTGGGGGTTAGGATGAGGGATTCTATAAATTCCTCAAGAACAAGGTCTAGCTCTTACATGTATCTGTGTGCCTGGTGCCCGGCCCAACCCTGGGCACAATAGGGCAGCTTGTACCGTTGTGCAAGTTCTATTCCTACAAGGGCACCCTGCCCAAGTTAGGGACAAAACCCAGCCAAGCCCAGTGCCCTGTCTGAATGCACATGGACGAAGGGCACCTTCATGTAATTATTATGCCCAGAGAGGGTGAGTTCTAAAAATTGTTCCAACTGGAGGACGCTCTATTTTCAACAGTTATAACCAGAACAAATGACTTTTTCTAACTGCTATTCTCAGAGAATGTGCCTTTGTTCAAAAAAAAAAAAAAAAAAGGAGGGGGAAGTTCCCTTAGGTTCTACCAAAATGAGTGGGTTTTTCTCATGGGTCTGTCCAGAAAAGGCACCCTTTTTGCCATCCCTTTACCTGGAAGGGACACCTATTTGCCATGTATGCCACCATCTCTCACTGGCATCCACCGTACGTGTTCACTGGAATGGAAAGAGTCCTCACTTTTATGGCCTCGCCCTCCCTCCCTCACCACCTCCTCCCCACATGCATCAGATAGTTTTGAAACTATAGGCACAAAATGGAAAACCTCAGTGTAAGTCAGTAACACGTGTTTTCTACATCTACCATTTTCATTAACTCCAAATTATGGGGAAAAAAATATTTCACTGTGCTATTTCTCAATGGGGAGCAATTGAATATGGTGAGACTTAGCTCTCCAGAGTCCTCAACATATGATTCCCTCTTAACAGCAAAGTTTCTGGGAGCTGGATCTTCCCCACTTTTTAGTACTGAATTGTTTCTTCAATTTTCACCATTTTGAGTGGAACTCTTCCTGAAAACACACTTCTCAGCCTTCTTAAACAGATGCCTCTGAAGATGGTGCCACCTCTTCTTTAATGTTTATTTATTTTTGAGAGAGAGAGAGAAGGGAGGGGCAGAGAGAGAGGGAGACACAGAATCTGAAGCCAGCTCCAGGCTCTGAGCTGTCAGCACAGAGCCCAATGCAGGGCTTGATCTCACAAACCGTGAGATCATGACCTGAGCCAAAGGTGGACACTTAACCGACTGAGCCACTGCCGCCTCTTCTTAATGCCTTGTCATCCTCAGCATCAGTTTTTGCTTGGGAGGTAAACTATAGGGGTTGTCCTTTAGCATCTTTCCCCTCTGGTCACAGCAGGGAGGGGGATACTAGAAGTGCCCCCATTATTCTCCCCTCTCCCTTGTCCCTCTTGTCCCAGCCATTTCCCAGGAGCTGCTAATATCAGCCTAAGTGATCACCTCAGGATCCAAAAATAGTCACAGAAGAGATTCTGCACTGGGAGTAATTATAGCCACCAACCCTGGAGATGCCTCTCGACTAGTCCTCTTCCTTTCTCTGTGCAGTTGTTGGCCTAAATGCACTTTCTAAAACTCTAAATCATGAAGGGGAAAGGCTCAAAGATAAATAATTTTTCTTCTGAATTGCATTTGTTGGGACACCTGGGTGGCTCAGTCTGTTAAGCATTCAACTTTTGATCTCAGCTCAGGTCATGATCTCGCAGTTCATGGGATCGAGCTCCGTGTCGGGCTTTGTGCTGACAGCATAGAGCCTGCTTGGGATTCTCTCTCTCTCTCTCTCTCTCTCTCTCTCTCTCTCTTTCTCTCTCTCTCTCAAAATACATAAATAAACTTTAAAATAAATAAATAAATTGCATTTGTTGAAGTAGATATGGGTTTAAAAATACTAAACACATCCATACAGCTGCTTTTACTATTATGCACTATTTTTTTTAATTTTTTTTTCAACGTTTATTTATTTTTGGGACAGAGAGAGACAGAGCATGAACAGGGGAGGGGCAGAGAGAGAGGGAGGCACAGAATCGGAAACAGGCTCCAGGCTCTGAGCCATCAGCCCAGAGCCCGACGCGGGGCTCGAACTCACGGACCGCGAGATCGTGACCCGGCTGAAGTCGGACGCTTAACCGACTGCGCCACCCAGGCGCCCCAATTATGCACTATTTTTTAACGTTAATTTATTTATTTTGAGAGAAAGGGAGGGAGAGGGCATGCACACGTGCGTGAGTGGGGGAAGGGCAGAGAGAGAGGGAGACAGAGAATCCCAAGTAGGGTTCACACTGTCAGCAAAGAGCCCCACGCGGGGCTTGATCTCATGAACTGTGAGATCATAACCTGAGCCAAGATCAAGTCAGACACTTAACCGACTGAAACACCCAGGCACTCCTATGCACTATTATTAATGCAATAATCCACCTACACAAAAGGGTGTGCCACGTCAGACAATGTGGAAAAGCATGGAGTCATATCTAGACATTGATTCAGAAGCAACTATTTCAAGTATTTGTGATTTCTGGCATAGTCTAATTTGGAATACTAAATATAAAAAAAAGTGGAAGTTTCTTTCTTCTTCCTTGCACTCCAACCACTCTGTGCATAGTAGACTCTTTATATTCTCACACAAAGAGAAGCAAGTTCAGGTTGATCTGAGATAGGGATCCAACCCAGTAACATCATGTGTGGTATAAAGTAGCTACAACATAAGAAAACAAAAGTACCAGTCCCGTTTAAAATGCTAGTGGCGGGGCACCTGGGTGGCTCAGTCGGTTGAGCGTCCGACTTCGCTCAGGTCACGATCTCACGGTCCGTGAGTTCGAGCCCCGCATCGGGCTCTGGAGCCTGCTTCAGATTCTGTGTCTCCCTCTCTCTCTGGCCCTCCCCCCGTTCATGCTCTGTCTCTCTCTGTCTCAAAAATAAATAAATGTTAAAAAAATTTTTTTTAAAGAAATAAAAAATAAAAAAAATAAAATGCTAGTGGCTTTTGAGGGGCCTGGGCGGCTCAGTCGGTTAAGCATCTGACTTTGGCTCAGGTCATGATCTCATGGTTCGTGACTTCGAGCCCTTCATCGGGCTCTGTGCTAACAGCTCAGGGCCTGGAGCCTGTTTTGGATTCTGTGTCTCCCTCTCTCTCTGCCCATCCCCTGCTTGTACTCTCTCTCTCTCTCGCTCTCAAAAAATAAATAAACATTAAAAAAATAATTAATTAATCAATAAAATGTTAGTGGCTTCTGATGACGTTATAACCAAAAAATGTACAATAAAATACGATTTATTTTACTTTAACATATATTTATTCTTTTTATTAATAACAAAATGGCTTCATTTTTCCAATTTCTTTTGTTCTCTTATAAAGTTAAAAAATACATTATCTACCTTAGCATTATTACTGCTTACCACTAATTCATCAGTGAGACCATTTTTGGTCACTTAATCTAATCTAAACCTGCATTATAATTCATGTTCAATATCCATAAATATATTGCAATTTTTCAAGGACTATGTGGTCAAGTAAATTTGGGAAACTCTGGCCTGGTCTCTTCCAGTTTTAACCATCTATATCATAACAGTGTTTCTCAACCCTGGCTGTACATCACCTTGGGACCTTTTAAAAATCCTAGCTCCTGGGCTTCATCCCCTTTGCAATTCTGGTTTAATTGGTATGGGTTGGGGCCATGCATTAGTAATTTTTTAAGCTCCCCAAGTAAATTGGATTTGCAGCCAGGGTCTATTTTAGGTCTATTTGTTTTTAGCTATAACTAAAAAATGAAAAAAAAAATGTAATCAGACAAGTGGTGTGAAGGATTCTACCCAGAGAGTAGGACTGACTGAAGTTCCAGGTGGTTCCAGCACATTGTAGACACTTCCAAGGTGTGTCCATGACCTTGAGGCTGCCTAGTCATGAGATCAGATGCTCACTCACTCCATATCCATGCTGGTAGGAATTAGGCCTGTTGGACCCTCAGGCAAACTGCCAAATGTGTCACTGAAACAACCTTAGGCCCCATAAGTGTTGTGAGAAGGTGTTTTTTCTTCACCCATAAACCAAGATGGTTCTGTAAAACTGGTGAGTGAAGCCAGGAGCCATGCAGACATCCCAAGGGAAGAGGTGAACAGAGCCAGCAGGACACTTGGATAAAAGCTCTGCCTAAGGCAGGGGATGCTGCCTCGCTGTGCAGCCTGCATCCGTCCTCTGCCACTTCATTAGAATCCCCCCTTGGCATCCCACCCTGGCGGGTCCTGTGGTCAGCCAGCACCACATATTCTCGGTGACAATAAACATCTCATAGCTGCCAGGATTCTCGGTGGTGCCTCGGCTTCAGTTCCAAAGAATGTTTTCTCCCTTGGTTGGCAAGGCAGTGAACAGATGTCAGTGGGGGAGAATGAAGGGAGGGGTCAAAGGAAAGGAAAACCCTCGGGTTGGGAGAGATGAGCCGACAGCCTCAAAAGCTAGATGCTGCTCCTCCCTGGGCACACAATCATTCTTTACATATTCTGGAAAAGGGAAAAATGGCTGCAATTCAGAGCTGTCTAGGAACCATTCTTATTATAACTTCATCTTGACAGTACCTCCCTTCATGGATTTCAAACAGCTTCGTGGAACAGAAGCTTCTTAACTTAGTATTTAGTGATCATGTGTGTGATCACAGGGTATGCACCAGGCAATTTATCTACATCACTTTGGATCCTCACAGCAACCCTCTGAACTGGGTAGCATTACAGATGAGGGATGGTGGCTCAGAGACACCAGAGTCAGCTAATAAGTGCTAGGGCAAGGGGGACTTAAATGCACAGCTGCTGCTTCCAAATCCCAAGATCCTCTTCCTTAATATGTCACTCATTGGTTTTTTTTTTTTTCCTGTTTATTAAAACTAATACAAATTCATTTAGGAAATTTTGAAAAATTCAGAAAGGCATAAGAAAAAAATAACACCCACTCCCATAATCTCACAAAGCTAACCATCATTCTCTGTGTTATCATTGTCATCACCCTGAGATACCATTGTTACCATTATGGCATTTGCCCCTCCACTTTCTTTTCCATATATATGTGCTTTATTTTGGATAATCTTATGCATGCAATATTATACCCAGACTCTCCACTTAGCATTATTTTGTGCATTTCCATGTATCGCTATGTATTTGTTTCAAACATGATTTTTCTTAGCTGTATAATACTCTAGCATATAGACCTGTCAAAATATATAAATATGCCCCGACTGTTGACTATTTAGGTTATTTTCATTTTTTTGGCAGTTACTATAAAGAACCAACATATGCAGTGAACATCCTCAAACATTTTTCCCCGAATATCTGATAGCATAAGGTCCTGGAAGTAGAATTACTGCATCAAAAGGGATAAGAGTTCATAATACCAGCACAGGAATTGCTGATAACTGTGATACATGGCTTGTTGATAGAGAGCCCGAGGCCTGCTGATAAAGGAGACCTCACTCCCCTCAGGGCCTGCTAGTTGGGGAGGATAATATGAGTTTGGCTATTTTGAAGATACTTGGAATCAGAGTACAAATTGCCAGGCAGTTAATTACACTCTTCTCAGAAGCAAATTTGAATCAAAATAAAAACAGCTGAATCATTTTTCCACCTCATCTTCTCTTTGAGTCCATTTTCCAAAGAAAAAAATTTCTTTTCTGATTTTCCCCTAGATGAATGACAAGCCATTCTTAAGAATCTATGTTATTTAAGGGCACCCTGAGCGGCTCAGTCAGTTAAGCATCCGATTTCGGCTCGGGTCATGATCTCACAGCTCGTGGGTTCGAGCCCTGCATCAGGCTCTAGCCTGAAGCCTGCTTCAGATTCTGCATCTCCCTCTCTCATCCCTTCTCTTGCTTGTGCTCTAGTCTCTCTCTCTCTCTCTCTCTCTCTCTCAAAAATAAATATTTTTTAAAAAAAATTTTAAGAATCTATGCTATTTAGAAAGAAAAAATAAGATACAGTCAAACCTCCAATGTCCCTACTCACAAAAAAATAAGGGGCACGAATAATATATTCAGCTTTGGAGTGCAACTGGATACACACACCAGGGCCATACAGGCAGGTAGACTCTTGCTTTCTCTCCCTTTTTCTTTCTCACTGTGGCTTGGAGCCCCTCCTGGCCTGGACTTCTCAAGGGGGACCCAGGACCTGGCTCTGTGAAGTAGGTCTCATCTGCCCAAGGATGGTGAAAACTTGAGTGTAGATCAAGAAAATCCATAGTTACCATTACAACTTCACTTTACCCTTCCCAAGACTCTCCGGGTATCCAGCTCCTTGGCCAGCAAACATGATGTGAGGGCTTCCCCACCCCACCTCCCCGCTGAGGGCTCATTCTGAGTCAAGAGGAGCCTTGTACCCTCTCCTCCTGAATCGCTTGAGTGAGTTCCTCCCCCTCACTGGCCCTCTCACTATCCAGGGTCTTGCCCCAGCTACTTCCTGAGCCAGGAATTCCCTCCTCCTCCTTTTCAGCTGGAATGCTCCAGATCACCCTTCGAACCTCAGACTTCACATCCTCCTGGAAGCTTTTACCAGCCTCCAGGCTGAGTCAGGGGCACCTCGTCTGCATTCCCTTGACCCCCAGGCTTGCCTCCCCAGCAGTACAATGATTTGATGTTCTCTGCACTGGACTGTAGGGCTGCATTCCAGTTAGGCTCTATATCCCCAGAAACCAGCACAGGGCCGGGCCCAGAATCAGGTGCTCAATAAATAAATGATGACTAGAAAAAAGGGATGAATTGAACTTAACAGGCATTTATCAGGTGCCTGTTAGACGCCAAGCACTATTTTAGGGGCTGGAGAAACAGCCGTAAAAACAGATGAAGATCTCTGCCCCTGAGGAGCTCACTTTCTATTGAGGAGCTTACAGTTACGCTAGTGGTTTCCAACTGAGAGGAGAAGACCCTAGAGGGCCATGCAGTTACCACAAGTCTGAGTTTACAGATCCACCAAGCATTGTCCACCTACTGAATAAGCACTACCCTGCCTATGTGTAAACATAAAGTCATCAATTTCAAATCTGTGGATTTGTGTAAAAGCATTGCTAAATTCACAGGAGCAGCCTGTCACTATTTGGTTTTTATTTTTGTTTTTACCACAGCAGATTCTAAAGGTCCAAATTCCATTCTTGGACCCAGACTGAATGGAAAATCCTCTGGGGTGTGAACTAGGGTCCTGATTCTGGTTATCAGTTCTCCCTCACCCAGGGAAGGAGAGGACCTGATGCCCTGGCATCATGTGCTGATGTGGTAGGAAATGAGATGGTACCCACCTCTGCAGGGGGAGCTCTTTGAAGGGAGAGACTGGGTCTTATTTACCTCTGAGTCTTTAGCACTCAGCACAAGGGTGAGAGGGGGAAAGGAGATGGGATTCAGACAAAGTTGTGTCCTCTTTTCAAGTCTAGAAAGTAATGAGGATAAGGTGATTTGAGGGCCTCAGAAATGGTATAGAGAGTAGCAAACCTAGTAATCCTGTTAAGCTTCTTTAGCTCTGAAGAATAATAAATCCATACTTTGGGAACGTGTACGCTAAATACATTTTTGGTAATACTTTTACTTTCCCGTTCCTTGTTTTTTGTTTTTGTTTTTTTTTTTTTAATAAAAGTGTCTTTGGAAATGCCAACCAGTCTCTGCTATAATAACAGAAAATAGTCATGATGTGGGTGTGTGACAAGGACTGTCCACAATTGGATTAAAAGCTATCAGGGAAAATAGCAAGTATAAAGATGACAGAAGGATTACGAGTAAAAGACCCCATTGGAAAGGTGACCTTCAGAAGACAGTGTCAGAGTCACTGGCCCAGCCATCCCTTCCCACCTGATGATTCTTTTTTTTTTTTTTTTTTTTTTT